>NW_005367209.1:5140006-5140307 GCF_000412655.1 Myotis brandtii
GGGCAGGCAGTCTAAGGCTCCGCGTCAGGGTGCAGACCCCGCAGGTTCTCAGTGATAAACAGGGTCACTGGGGACACGGTCAGCTGTGTCGTGCGTGTGGATGTCCAGAGACACTCCTGGGCACAGACGCCTCTGGGCCCCACCTCCCTGCCTGCACACAGGTGTGTGGCCCCTGCTGCCCCAGGCAGTGGTGCAGGTAGGTGTATCAGTTCAGAAGAAGGGTCCTCGGGCCTGAGCAGAAGCAGGAATTCTCCACTGTCCTGGGTGTTTCAGACCCGGAGGGAAGTGAGACTTTCCTTTA
>NW_005367209.1:5140349-5167413 GCF_000412655.1 Myotis brandtii
TTCAGCTGCACCATCGGCCCTCCTGGCTCTGCAGCCGGCGACCTTGGGCTGGAACTGTCCATCAGCTCTCGTTGGTCTTCAAACTAGAGCTACAAGATGGGCTTTCCTGGTCTTGAGCCTGCTGGCCCAGACTGCAGATTTCAGATTCAAGAGCCTCTATAATCATGGGAGCCATTTTTTTAAAATCACATTCCTATTCTGTTTTTCTGGAGAACCCTAACACCATAGCCCCCGTCAATCTACAGGTTCAACTCCGTACCTTTCAAAATTCCTGCTGGCTTCTTTACAGAAGTTGACAAGCTGATCCTAAAATGTATGCCGAAATGCAAGGAACACATAACAGCCAAACAGACTTGGTATAGAAGAATAAAGTTCCTGCTCTCAAAACCTATCCCAAAGCTGCACTCATGAAAACAGTGTGGTACTGGCAGTAAGGATAGACACCTAGATTGATGGAGTAGAATTGAGGGTACAGAAAGAAAAACATCCTTGAATTTATGGTGAGGTTTTTAAGAAAGATGCCAAACAATTCAATAGGGAAAGGGCAGTCTTTTCGACAAATGATGCTGAACAACTGGACAGCCACAGGTAAAATAATAAAGTTGGACCCCTACCTCACACCATTTTAAATCACAAGAATTGATTTAAAATGCATCAAAGACTTCAATGTAAGAACTAAACTATAAAATTCATAGAAGACATAAGAGTAAATCCTTGTGACCTTGGATTAATCAGTATTTTATTAGATAAAACACAAGTGACTAAAGAAAAACCAAATTGGCCTTCATCAGCATTTAAATTTTTGTGCTTCAAAAACGCCACCAAGAAAGTGGAAGGACAGCTCACAGAATGAATGTAAATATTTGAAAATTATGTATCTGATAAGAGACTTTCATCCATATTACATAAAGAATTTTTTAAACTCAACAACAAAAACAATATATGCAAAGTATTTGAATAGACACTTCTCAAAGGATGATATACAAATGGCCAATAGTTCATGAAAAGATGCTCAACACCATTAGTCACTAGTGAAATGTAAATCAAAACCACAGTGAGATACCAATTCACACCCATTAGGATGGCGATAATAAGAAAGACAGTACTAGGTCTTTCTGTCCGCGTGGGGGAAAATAGAATGGTCACATATTGCTGGTGAGAATGATAATGCACTTTGAAAAACAGGTTGTCAGTTCCTCACAAGATTGACTGTAGAGTTCTACTTGACCCAGATTCCAGTCCTAGGTATTCAAGAATAATGTAAACATATTAGAGGCCCGATGATGAAATTGATGCAAGGAGCTCAGCCCCCACCTGCTGCAGTGGCCACCTCTGCCTCAGCCTCCCCGCTCCCCCCGGCTTCGTCTGGAAGGTCATCTGGAAAGACGTCCAGTCTAATTAGCATATTACACTTTTATTATTATACACTAGGGGCCCAATGCACAAATTCATGCACCTTGAAAGAAACTGTGGGCCCCGAGGCTGCAGTGGGCACAGGGGGAGGTCTCGGCCTGTCCTCCATGCCCCCACCTGGCCCCTCCTGCTGCGGCCCCCAGTCTCCTATCTGCCAGCAGCCCCGCTCCCGTCACCACCGCTCCCACACGCTAACGGGGCTGGCCCTGCTCACACCTACTGATGGTGCAGAGTGATTGGGGCCAGCGCCAGCAGTGGGCGTGAGCAGGGCCAGCACCGTCAGCAAGTGCAAGCGGTGGCTGCTGCCCCAATCGCCCCTCAGGAGCAGGGGGAGGTGGAGAAGCCCTGAGGGGCAATCGGGGCCAGCAGCTGCCACTCGCACCCAATGACGGTGCCAAGCAATTGGAACCAGTGCCAGGCACCAGCAGCAGGTGCAAGTGGTGGCTGCCTGCCCCGATCACCCGACAGGAGCAGGGGGAGGTGGAGAAGCCCTGAGGGACGATCAGGGCCAGCAACAGGTGCAAGCAGCAGCAAAGAATTTGCTGGTGCATGGAAGCAAAGAATTTTCAGTAACCACCAGAGGCTGGCCCCAATGACAGCAACCGGTGCCCTACCGCCTTGGTCTGGCACCCCCACTCACCTGCTCCACCATCCTACCGCAGCCGACACCCACCATATTCCGCACTCTGCCACCTACTGTCAACGCCCGCCATGTTCTGCGTGCACCCCCTGGTGGTCAGCGCACATCATAGCGACCAGTTGTTTGGTTGTTCTGCTGTTCACTCTATTTGCATATTAGGGTTTTATAGATATCTACCCCCAACTTTACACAAATGTTCATAGCAGATTTATCCATAGGGACATATATTGGAATCAGTCCAAGAGTCTGTCCACTGATGAATGGATAAACACATGTGATTTATGTATGCAATGGGATGTCTTTTAGCAACAAAGAAATGAAAGTTCTGAGACATGATTCAACAAATATCAACTTTGAAAACACACTATCTGAAAGAAGATAGTCACAAAAGATCTATAGGCTATAAGCTCCATTTAAATGAAATGTCCAAATTGACAAATCTGTAAAAAACAAAGTCAATTAGTACTGGGGGGTTGTGGTAAATGGAGATGACTATTAGTGGGTACAGATTTTTGGGGGGGTCATAAAAGTGTTCTAAAATTAGATTGTGGTGATGGACACACAACTCTGTGATATACTAAAAGCCAGTGTGCATTGTAAATGGGGGAATTGTACACTATGAGATTTATATCTCAACAAAGCCCTTTTTTAAAAAGGGAGAAGATAGAAAATGCACCCAAGAGCCTATGGATGAGCCCCCAGGCATTCCCCATCCAGCCTCCCCTCTCTCCTGTCTGACATCCCTCTGTCAGGCCCTCCTGGCTCCCCGGTCCTGTCTGTCTCACAAGCAGCTGGTGATTGGGTAGTTGATCTCCAGTTGGTCAGGTGGGCCATGCTTCCCAGCCAATCAGGATCATCGGCAGTTGGTTCCTTGGAGACAGAATCCGTTAAACCGACAAAGCCTCCAGCAGACGGTCCAGTGTCTCAGGGAGTCAGGACCATTTGTGGATCCCGGTCAGTCAGTCAGGAGGGCAGTTGCTGGAATGTTCCCAGTCAGGTAGGCGGCCAATGGTCAGCATGCCAGGCCACACAGGGACAAGTGTGAGCCTGTGCTGGGCCCTGGAGAAGTGCAGACACCTGGTGGCTGTGAGTGGGCAGAGGAGCTTGTGAGGACAGAGAGTCACCCTCCGCCTGGAAGGGTGATAGCACCCAGCGGGCAGCCCCCTGAGTCAGGGGTCTTCCGGGGGCTGATGCCTCTTGGGAGTTGAGGGCAGGCCTCCTTCAGAGCCCACTGCTGACCTGGGAGGAGGAGCAGCAGCTCTGGACATAGGGACGAGGAGAGAGGGTCCTGGGGTCTGAGCTGTTGGGTGGAGAGGGGCTGCCTGTCCCCTGGGCAGTGAGAAGAGCACCCACCATGGCCCACGTTGGAGATCATGGTCTGAACCTGGATTTAGGTTTGACCTCATTCCCACGGGGGCACAGATGGAGGGGCCATGGGAGCTGTGGCCCAGTAGGGAGGGACCCTGGTGCTGAGCTCCTCAGGACTCAAGTGCCCTCACCTGCTGACCTTCAGAGCCTGTCCTTGGAGGCTGTGCCACAGGAGCCTTAATACCCATGGGCCCAAGCCCAGTTCTGACGTGACGACAGAGCCACCCTCTGCAGGTGACATGCCTGCTTGTGCCTGTTTCCCTGCATTTAATGTCAGGACCAGCCCTCCATGGGGGACCCTGTTGTGTTGTGTGACAGCATCTCCCAATGGGAATAAGTCAGGATCGGGAGTGATTAGTGTAATAGGCTGAGAGCACTGCCTGGCCTCTAGGACCACCAGGCACAGTCAGAGGGTGGGAGGAATTGAGCAGCACAGGGGATCCCACCAGCAGGGCACACATGCCCATCAGTGGTGACCAGGAGCCAGCCCGGGATGTGGAGACATTGGGCTCTGCCCTCTGTGCAGGGAGATCCCATTGGAAGTGTCTTTGGCAGAGTGGAGAGGGAAGGGACCACAGCCACAGCCAGGATGGCCAGGGGCCCCTCAGCCACTGGGCACGGTGGGAGCAGTGCTCAGGGCCACAACCTTAGGGGGCCCATGAAAATAGTCTCCTATGCTCATCAGAAGAATCACCTGGGCCCTCAGGTCAAGGGGAGGTTTGGCTGAGCAAGGACCTACAAACGCAGAAGGACAATCACACAGACGAGGGCCGCACTGAGATGCCACACTCAGACACAGCCGCACTCTCCTCCCTGCAGCTCAGAGGCGGCGTGAGGTCCATTGCAGTGGCTGACAGCTGACATGCTCCCGAGCACAGTGACCAGCGTCCTCCTCAACACGTCTCAGCTCAGCAAGGACAGGGTCTGAGGCCCAACCCCACCTGCTGCAGGGCCATGGCCACACGGAGAGCCACACACACATCACTGGGCCTGGGGCTAAGGGGCTCAGGGGAGGTGACAGGAGTGAAGGAGCTGGTCACCAGGCTCAACTCACTCGAGTGTTCGCGGGGCTCCCTGGCACAGGGTCCACTGCCCCGAGGGTCTTCAGTGGACAGGTAAGGCCTGACTCTCTCACTTGGGCTCCCCATAGTGTAGAGAGGCAGCCACTCCCACGTTAGGCACCAATTTTTCCATATAAATACCTGATGTCTGCCAGGCAGGCTGCCGCAGCATGCACAGCCTCCCACCAGCACACCTGGGCCGGACCCTGCAGTTTATTAAACTTTTTTACTTTTTTTTTGGTTAATGCTCACTTGAGGATATTTTCCCACTGATTTTTAGAGTGGGAGAGGGAGAGACAGAAATATCGATGTGAGAGAGACACATCGATTGGTTGCCTCCTGCACGCTCCCCGTCCAGTTTAGATAACAGGAATACAGTCCTGTACTTCACTGCCTCTCAGAGGACCGCAGTCATAGGAAAAAATTGAAACTTCTGCTAGCTTGTTGGGTTGATATTTTTTATAACCCTCATATATTTGAAAAGCCCTATTCTAAGAAAAGAGTGAAGGAATTGCAAACATAAGCATGAGCAGGGAGTCCCCAGAGCTGAGCGAGTTCTTGCTGATTCTGCTGCAGCCGGTGCTGGGCTGGACTGCAGGCATCAGGTGGTCAGACTCCCAGAGGGACCGTCAGGAAGTGCCTGGACCCATGTGACTCTGCCCGAGCCAGTGGCACTGGCCACTCTGCCAAGGGAGGAAACACAGGGCTGTTCCCAACACCTCATCTCCCACCACCTACATCTGGACAGATGTTAGCCTCTCATTTTGAACAGAAAATGAGCAATGCAGACAAGGGCCCAGAGAACCAACAGAGTCAGTAGGGGGTCACAGAAGCTCTCAAACCTTTCACTCTCTTGTTGTCAGTTAACAGGTGCTGATTGGTTGGAAGCTGATGGAGCTAAAGGAGATGGAGGCATGGCTGGCTCCCTCCTCCCAGAAGTGGACCAGTTCCCTCTGTGGCCTCAGGTTCAGGCTCCGGCCGTGAGGGAGGCCGTGGGTGCCCACACCACCTCCCACCTGGACCAGGTCAGGCCTTGGAGACTCCGGGGGAGATTCTGCCCCTTCCGGCTTCCCCTGGAAACTTCTGCCCAGCAGGGTGCTCTCTGCTGCCACCTGGTCTTTGCCCTCATTTCTGCCAAGAAAGGGCCTGGACTCAGAAGGGAATCTGGAATCTGCATGCAGCCCCTGCCGGTTAGGCTGGGTCCACTGTGAGCCCTCAGGCCTCGGCCTCTCCTCCTCCCCCTGAGCAGGGAGGCCCAGGGGAGTGTGAGCTTGGCAGAGACCAGGGCAAGAAGTCCAAAGAACCAGGACTTGTCAGCTAATGCTCTTCAGATGCTGAGTTCAAAGGCCAGCTGGGCCGCCTGCTCGCTGTGTGCTCTTGGGCAAGTTTATTAACCTCTCTGTGCCTGTGTTGTCCTCAACAAGAGAATCAACTCTGCTGACAAGATGGGGGTCTCAACTGATCTAGTGCACAGACCCCTCACAACCAGCTGTCGGGAGAGACCTGGAGAGCTGACCTCGGAGAGGCTGCCCTCCTGGCATGTGTACCTCATGCTCAGCCTCTGGCGTGAAATGAGTAAAGGCCCAGGGCTCTCATCAGGAGCCAGCCTGCGGGGCATGTCTCTCTCCCTCCAGACTCGCCAAGTCCGAGTCCTTTAGACATGGCCAGCGGGTCCAGCTCCCACGGGAGACTCGCCAGGAGAGGGTATTGGTGTGCCTGTTCGATTTGAATGACAGGAAACAGAAGTATGGGAATGCGTGTCATTTACGTAATCAAGTCAATATCCCCTAGAAGTGAGGTGAAGGCCCCTCTTCAGGCCCAAACTCAATGTCAGCCAGTCTCTGTCATTGAAAGGGGAGAAGGTTCTTGGCGCCTGGAACATGGCTGGGGTGACGGGCCCCGGGCCTGTGTCGGTCTCGGCCCAAACAGCGAATTTGGGTTTGAGGGCCTCTCTCTGGAAGGTTTCATGCCCAGATCATCCTGGAGACAGTATCACAGGTTTTAATGACTCGAGTGTTTCTCTTGCTGGGCCCTGACTTCCCTTCCACTCACTCGGTTCTCTTCCATTCTTACTTTCCCTGCGGCTCCTTTGCTGGTTGCTCACAGGGCTTTACAGAGTAACTACCTTCCTGGGGCTCACCTCCCCGGAGAGCTGAAGCTCGCCTCCGCCCACTCTTTTCTGGAATTTGCTTCTTTGGATGAGCCATGCTGGTTTGTCTTTTTTTTCATAATCTGATGATATTTCCAATATTTCCCTCTTTGTTTCTTTAAAAAAAATTTTTTAAAATTTATTTCAGAGAGGAAGGGAGAGGAAGAGAGAGAGAGAAACATCAATGAGATAGAGAATCATTGATCAGCTGCCTCCTGCATGCCCCACACTGGGGATGGAGCCTACAACCCGGGCATGTGCCCTGACCGGGAATCGAACCATGACCTCCTGGTTCATAGGTTGATGCTCAAGTACTGAGCCACGCTGGCTGGCTCCTCTTTATTCCTTGGTGACAGTTTTGAGCTGCTAAATCCATTGTTGACCCCCTGATATTGTCTTTTTACGGACTTTGCCAGAAGAAAATAAAAAAGATTACAGGCTCCCTTAAACTTGAAACAAAACTTGCCAGGTCTGGGAATCTCTGGGGGTGTCACCAATATCAATCCAATCTTGTCCTCTCCGTCTGGAGTTCTACCACGTTTATGGCGAGCTTTGATATTTTTTAGCTCCAATGGGTTCAAGTCTAAACGCGCCTAGGCACTTCCGTTTGAGGACTCGTTTTCTCATGTCCTCTCATATTTCTCCATGAGTAATGGGCCTCCTTTATTTCGCTGTCTTTTTCAATTCTTTTCAATGCCTTGCTGATTAGGGAGTGTCCAAGTATCTCTAAGTGGGTTTCATCAAGGTTGAAGAAGTGGCCCCTGGGACATGACCCTTTTTTGAAGAGAGCTTAGACCTGATTTGTTGAGCTTTACATTGAGACTCTGCCTGCCACCTGCCTCACCCCCATGGCGTCTTGTCTTCTTGAAGCAGCCATCCCCACCCTGGCTACCCAGGTCTCCCAGTGCCCCTGTGACTCCAGAGGGACTCACCAGTGGACTCGCATTTGGAAAGAGATGCGTCAGAAAAAGTGCAGGGGCTTCAGAGTGTCTCTCTGTGCCCAAGATTACCTTCTGCCTTGCCCCAGGGCCTGGCACAAGACTGATCTCCTCTCAGTGACCATTGGACCTCGGTGAGACCCATGCTCCCCTTCCTTCCCTCTGCGACATCCACAGACAGCTCCCAGGGTCTGCTTACTCTCGGCGTCCCTGCTGCAGGGGGAACCATCCCACCATCTTGTCTTCAGCTGGGCTGCCTCTCTTTCCATTTTACCTTCCCACCGTTCCTTACGGAGCCAGGAAAGAGTCCACACTCGAGAGGTTAAAATAAAAAGTGGGCTCAGAGAAGGCTGTCTTCTCAAGGCCACATGGAGCTGGCGGCGTGGTAAGCCCTTGAATCCAGGGCTCAGTAACATAGGGCTGTCTTCCCTCTCACAGATTCCTAATGCCCAACAGTCCCAAGGAGCCGGGATGAGGAGGCGCCCAGAGGGCTGTGGGAACCTGCCACCCTCCTAGGCCCCCTCCCCGCATTGTAGAGGAACTGAGGTTTTCATGGTGGTGGTAAATAAACCTCCCATGACTGCCCCGTCCCCTCTCATCCTCGTTCACACTGGATGTCCAGATGGGACCAACAGAATCAGAGGGAATGGAGCCTGGGGGTGAGGGGCCAGACCCTGGGAGTGGCAGCATGGGAGTCGCAATGGGCCGGGGGGGCTCTGAGTTGAGGGTCTTCAACCCTTGCTGAGGTTTTCATGGTGATGGTAAATAAACCTCCCATGACTGCCCCGTCCCCTCTCATCCTCGTTCACACTGGATGTCCAGATGGGACCAACAGAATCAGAGGGAATGGAGCCTGGGGGTGAGGGGCCAGACCCTGGGAGTGGCAGCATGGGAGTCGCAATGGGCCGGGGGGGCTCTGAGTTGAGGGTCTTCAACCCTTGAGAGCAGAGCAGCAGTGCCGGGGGAGCAGGGGGCTGAGGATCAAAGTTATGCTGAGCAACAAGTGCAGGCATGGTTAGACAATCCTGATGCTCATGTGGCCCCAGCATGCAGAGCTGGGACTGGCTGGAGGGAAGACTGGGTGCTGGAAGGTTGTTGAGAACAGGGCAGACACCTGGATCAGCGTGGGGGTCTCCTGGGCACTGGAGGCCCAAGCACTGCTGCAGGGATAGGGCCAAGGGGCCTCAGACATGGGGTGGGGGGTAGGAAAAGGTGCTTTTGATCATTTCTCAAAATCCAAGCGACAAATTTGCATGCTTTTAAGAGGCGAGCAGCTCTCTGTGGCACCCAAAGAACCTCCTCCTCCTCCCCCATTGTCTGCTCTCAGAATGAAGCATGGTTAGTAATTGGAGCTTTTCATCTCCTTCAGCTCTCTTTTCATCTCATCCTCTACCCCTGACATTTCTTCCGTAGTCTCTCGTATCTCTACATTTGCCTCTTGCGTGCAGAGGCGATTACTTCATTAACTCGAAGTTGACTGAAATGTTTGGTCCTACTTTTCTTTTGCCTTGTGGCAGCATTTTTTAATGTTTGATGGTGAGTTTCCTGTTCTCCCTTTTCTGGTTCCATCTTTGATTACATTGAGTGATCATCATCTTTTGATAACTCCTATTTGAATGAGTTTACTGGTACTAAGTTTTTGTACAAGTTTTCATGGGGGCTATATTCTAGGCTCTAATATATTTTTTTGTGATTCAAGATTTTGTGTGTCGTTATTTTTACCTATCTGGAGGAAACTAAAATATGTAGTGTATACAAGAAATTTCATAATATGTATAGTAAGTGATAGTGAGTCCGAATAAATGAACTGTGTGCCTGCCTCTCAGCTTGAGACATAAACCACTATTATCCTTGAGGGTCGCTGTGTGCCTTCAACCATGTCTCCCTCACACCCAGAGTAACCACTATCCTGAATTTTATGCTTATTAGTCACTTGTTTTTCTTTACAGTTTTACCACAATTTTTGGATAAATTCACAGAATTCATTACCTGCATCTGCATGCCCTAAAACTTTTATATAAATGATTTTAGTCTGTTTTTATGTAACCATTGCTCAATAATGCAACATAGCTAACCATTCCAAATCTCATTGCGATGTCACAATAAGCACTTATTGCATGGTGGTGTGATTGCGGGCCAGTGCCGCTTCGCTGGGATTGGATTCAGGATCTAGGCTCTGACCACTTGTCTCTGATCTGTTTGGACCTATGGCTCCCTGAGGCATGCTCTTTGGATGGCAAAAGAAGCACAAGAGATCAAGACCAAACATGCAAGTTCATTTTAGTTTTTGTTTGGGTCGTATCCGCTAATTATATTGGCTAAAGTAAGACATATTGCCTACCCAAAAGGCAAATAATGTCAAAATTATATTGTTGGCATATGTAGTTGTAGTTTATTCACTTTCCTATAGTGTTTCCTGGTCAAGACTATTTGTCTACTGCTCTCTATTTTATTTTTTTAATATATTTTTATTGATTTCAGAGAGGAAGAGAGAGGGAGAGAGAGAGAGAACCATCAATGATGAGAGAGAATTATTGATCGGCTGTCTCCTGCACACTCCCTACTGGAGATAGAGCCTGCAACCTGGGCATGTGCCCTGACCAGGAACCTTGACCTCTTGGTTCATGGGTCGATGCTCAACCTTTGAGCCACACCAGTCGAGCTATTGCTTTCTTAATAAACATTTGAGTGGTTTCTAAATTTTGCTAATGAAGATAATACTGTTTTGAACAATTTTGGAAATGTGTCCGGGGGGACAGGTGTGCAAGAATTGCTATAGATCATGTAGCTATTTAGCATAATTATTCAAAAATGTGAAAAGATGATTGTGTGACATTTATTAAGTCTACTTGAAGGTCAACTCTCTTAGAATGAAATTTTGTTGACTTACTTTTGCTGTTTATTGGGGCTCTAATGTCTTATAACTCCCTAATGTTAAAGGCTAACTTGTAGAAAACTGGTTAGGTGTGTTGATTTTTTTCAAGTATTCTATAAAGAAGGTAACACCAATTCCTGTGGGATAGTAATCCGTTTTGTATCGAACTTAGCAATTTTATTTTAGTATTTTTCCATACATTACATAAAAAGCCGCATGTCCTCATTGAATTAATTTTGAAATTATGCTGCTATTTTCATTAATGAGAAATAAAATCTTAACACAACATACCACTTATTTCTATGAAAATTGTTTTTAGCAGCTTGAGAATGACACTTTTGTATATCTAGGAGCAGAATTGCTGGTTCACAGGAGGGATCCACGTTTAACCTTGCTGGGTAAGGTCAAACTGTTTTTCCAAGGTTACTAGGCCAATATATGCCCCCAATTCCAAAGTGACAGACCTTGCCAACAGTGACAGGCACAAGAGTAAGCGGCCTCTACTTTTTCTCCATCAGACAGACTGCATCCTGCCAATGTGGCCAGCCTGTGGAGCCTCACTGGGCTCCTTCCTCTTCGTTAGGAGGACATGAGGCCACCAGACCTGTGCACCCCATGCAGCGCCATCTTGCAAGGAAGGGGTGTGGTTTGGCTTTGCAACTCCTTCTTCTTGGACGGATGCATTTTGCAAGCTCCTTTTGCAGTTCTGCATCCTGGAGCCTCTTCTGTGCTCATTCCCTACAGTTTTGGCCTCTCTCCCACTGACCCTTTGGTTGGGCATTTCAGTTTTAACTGGGGACTATTTGAAAACGGAGGAGTAGGTGAGACAGATCCCTCCACTGGTATCCTCAGTGACAAAAGGGGCAGCATCACACCTTCAGCCTAGCTGTTTCGGGGGAAGAGAATGAAAGAGGCTTGAATTCACTTGTGCCATTTCTGCCTCTGGAATCTCCCAGCCCTCTCCTCTCCGATCCTGTATCTACCCTCTTCCTTAGATTTTGAGTTCAGTCTATCCCATCTTATCCTATTCTTTCCCATTCTGTTCTACCTAAGACAGGTCAGCAGATATTTACAGAGCAGCATCCAAACTCTAGAAGTGAGTGAGCCTGAGTCCTGCCCTCAGCGACCTCCCACTCTTCAGGGTTGGTGCAACCTTCCCCCTCCTCCTCCAGGCCTCCAGTCTGCCTGGGCCCTCATCAGCTCAAGCACCATCTATGGGGACCCTGCCTTTACAGTATAAACCAGCTCTCAAATGCTAGCTGTTGGCCAAGAAAAGTTGAAGTGAGGAATTGAATCCAAAAGATGACGATTCCCAATCTCCCTTTGCTCACTAGTCCTTCTGCCCTTACCCTGCTTCCGCCCACATGGCCGTGCTGGTTCTCTGAGCACTGAAAGTGATGCCATCTCTTATCCGTGGGCCTGTGCATGAATGGAACTGGTGTTGTGACAGTAGGTAAAGAAGATTCTTTAGGCCAGCAGTTCTCAACCTGTGGGTCCCGACCCCTTTGGCGGTCGAACAACCCTTTCACAGGGGTCGCCTAAGACCAGCCTGCATATCAGATATTTACGATTCATAACAGTAGCAACATTACAGTTATGAAGTAGCAACAAAAATAATTTTATGGTTGGGTCACAACATGAGGAACTATATTTAAAGGGCCAGAAGGTTGAGAACCACTGCTTTAGGCCCTGGCTGGTTTGGCTCAGTGGATAGAGTGTTGGGTCCCAGGTTCAATTCCCGTCTAGGGCACATGCTCTGGTTGTGAGCTTGATCCCCAGTTGGTGGTGTGCAGAAGTCAGCCAATCAATGATTCTCATCATTGATGTTTCTGTCTCTCCCTTTCTCTCTGAAATCAATAAAAATATTTTTTTTTAAATGTGGTTATGGTCAGAACTTATTTTAAAAAAGGATTCTTTGGGAGTAGTTCCCATTCATTTCCTGATTGAAAATAGAGGGCATTCCAGCTTGGACTTTGATCACCCAGCTGACATCCAGGTACCATTTTTCTCTTGCAGTTGGCATTGTGTTCAGATTTGCCAGGCAACAAGGAAAGGAGTGACTGAGTTGCTGTTTTCTGAAATAGAGCTTTTTGTGTTATTTGGTGGTTGGTTCATTGGTTCAATGTGAATGTATAGCTTGGATTTTAAAATAATAAATAGCCCTGGCCCATGTGGCTCCGTTGGTTGGGCATTGCCCCCTACAACAGAAGGTTGCTAGTTCGATTCCCAGTCAGGGCACATGCCCGGGTTTTGGCTTGATCCTTGGTGGGAGGCTCACGAGAGGCGGCTGATCCATGTTATCCTCTCACATCCATGTTCCTCTCTCCCTCTCTAAACATCAATAAAAATATTTTTAAAATAAATAGGAAATAGCCTTTTTCCTGACTATGACTCAATGCCTGGGTCCCAGGAGGCTCCAGCCCCACCTGCCTATATCCATTCTAGAACTCTCCCACCAGCAAGAAAGTATTCTCGCGCTCCCTAGAACGAGAACTTCCCAGAGCACCAGCAGGTGTTCCCTGGCTGGCCCCAGCTTTGCACACTGGAGCACAGGAACCTCTGGGCTCTCTCAGCCACTCCTTCTGCCGTCCCAGCCTCTGCACCCGAGTCCCTGTGGCCCACCTCCTCCTCTGAGAGCATCGGTGACCCAGGCTGGCTGCTGCGTTTCGTGTCCACCTGGGCACCTGTGCCAAGCCAACAGCTCCCCTCCGGTGACCAAGTGTGGTGAGATCTGAGTCGGACTGCTCGCTGGGAGATCGGAAACTTCTTGTTGATTTGTGTTTCAGAGTCCCCGCGGGCTCTGGAACCTTCCGTAGACTGAACCACAGATGAGGGTGCTCCTACCCACCCTCCCCTCCTCGCCCCCTTGAGGAGGAGGCCCGCCTGGAGGTCTGAGGGCGCTCCCAGCCTTTCCTAGCTCTCTCGTGTTCTTTTCAAACCGGCATGTCCTCTAATAAAATCCTGGCATGTTTAGTCTGTTCTTGGCAGCTGCTTCTCAGGGAGCTGAATAACAGACGCTCAACCCCCTCTCCTCCCAGGCGCGGCTGTCCCAAGCCCTGAGTCCTGGACCATAGATGCACACCTCTCCCCTCCTGGGCCGGGCTCCCTCCCTCCAGGGGTACTTCTCCGCCTCCCTGCTCATCACACCTGCGTTATCACTCTCTATGACGAAGTCAAATTGGGAGCCTGTGGCGTCCTGGCAGAGGTGGACCGGGCAGTAGAGCCTTGTTTTCCATCACCATGGAAACCCCAAGCGTCCAGCCCAGCGATAAACAGCAGGTCAGATATTCAAGGGGCAGGTCAGCTGAGGGGGCGGGGCAACTCTCCACTCCTCCCCCAGGACTTGGCGGGGGGGCACCCCCTGCGGGATCCTCACCTCTCCCCGCCCCCAGGTGGCAACCTGACCCAGAGCTCAGGGGTCAAGGGCTTGCGGGCTTCGACCAGGTGGTGTGAAGTGAGAATGTCACCCTTTCTGAGCCCCCAATTTTTTTCCTGAGCTCAAAGGGAACACATCCTGAGTGACACGGGTCCGAGGGGGGTTGGATGGAGTGAGAGGGAGATAAGGGTTAGAATGAAGAGCTGCGGCTGGGTGGGGGGGTCGCCTGGGACAGGGAGTAGGGCAGGGACAGCTCTAGGGGCCTTTCATGGAAAGGACTGGGGGATGGGCTGCAGGGTTGTCACAGGCCCATTGTGACCCTTCCCTAGCGGAGCGGGGACTGGCAGAGGGAACAGAGGGGAAGGGTTTGGTTGCCACGGCCTGAGCCCGAAGGGAGACTGTGGGCACGGAGAGAGGGCGGAGAGAGGGCGCTGTGGCTCCTCCTCCTCCTCCTCCTCTTCCTCCGGGCCCCTTCACCCAGACCCTTCACATCCTCCTCTGACACGGACTTCCACTTCCTTCCCTCTGTCTCTGGGCCCAGGCTCCAGGGCTCCCAAGATCCCCGCGGACAAGTTGGTGGGCAGGGTGGGGCTGGGGCACTGGGCTAATGAGAGCTGCCAGATACAAAAGCTACTTTTAGTACCAACCTGTTTATTATGTCCATGACGGTGAAAGGAAGAATGAATAGCCAATGGCGCTGGCTCTCCGAGTCCTTCACTCACACACACACACACACACACACACACACACACACACACACACACACAGGGGCCAGGTGACTGACAGGCTGGGGGTGCCCCCTGCTGACAGCCACTTCTAGATTGCAGCTGAGCAGTTCTATATCCTGCAGCTGGTTCCAGGGGAAGCCTCACACCTCACCAGAAGCCCGGAGGCCGCAGCAGCCTCTCCGGAACACAGGGAGGTGAGCGGGGAAATGGCCCCCAGCGCAGCTCCCATCCTCGTGTTGCAGGAGGATCACGGGGTTCTGCCAAGAGTCCAGCTCCCTATGATCCAAGCCTCTCTGAGGCCTATGTGTATATGTGCAAGGGTGTCCGGGTGCCCGGCAGGCCCACCCACCCTCGCCCTTTCATATATCCAGCAAGAGTTCTGGGTACCTTCGCAATCCCATCACGTACTCTGAGTAGCTGTACCGCTAGGGGTTTACACCAAATCCAGTTTGTCTTGGGAGCACTGAGCGAGAGAGAACATGCTATGATTCTGATTATTGTGATCACCTTCCACCGACAGCACTCAGCCAGCAGGCGGCCCAGCTGGCCTTTGAACTCAGCATCTGAAGAGCATTAGCTGACAAGTCCTGGTTCTTTGGACTTCTTGCCCTGGTCTCTGCCAAGCTCACACTCCCCTGGGCCTCCCTGCTCAGGGGGAGGAGGAGAGGCCGAGGCCTGAGGGCTCACAGTGGACCCAGCCTAACCGGCAGGGGCTGCGTGCAGATTCTAGATTCCCTTCTGAGTCCAGGCCCTTTTTTGGCAGAAATGAGGGCAAAGACCAGGTGGCAGCAGAGAGCACCCTGCTGGGCAGAAGTTTCCAGGGGAAGCCGGAAGGGGCAGAATCTCCCCCGGAGTCTCCAAGGCCTGACCTGGTCCAGGTGGGAGGTGGTGTGGGCACCCACGGCCTCCCTCAGGGCTGGAGCCAGCCATGCCTCCACCACCTTTAGCTCCATCAGCATCCAAACCAATCAACACCTGTTAATTGGCAAAAAGAGTGTGTGAAAGGTTTGAGGGCTTCCATTAACCCTATTGGCTCTGTTGGTTCTCTGGGCCCTTGTCTGCATTGCTCATTTTCTGTTCAAAATGAGAGGCTAACATCTGTCCAGGTGCAGGTGGTGGGAGATGCAGGTGTCAGAGCCAGCCCTGTGTTTCCTCCCACTCCCTGGGCAGAGTGGCCGGCGCCACTGGCTCGGGCAGAGTCACATGGGTCCAGGTTGCTCCCTGACGGTCCCTCTGGGAGTCTGACCGCCTGATGCCTGCAGCCCAGCCCAGCCCAGCCCAGCACCAGCTGCAGCAGAATCAGCAAGGAGAACTTGCTCAGCTCTGGGGACTACCTGCTAATGCTTATGTTTGCAATTCCTTCACTCTTTTCTTAGAATCGGGCTTTTCAAACATACGAGGCTTTCTATATAATATAACCCTAATATGCAAATCAACTGAATGGCAGAATGACCGGTCACTATGATGCACACTGACCACCAGGGGGCAGACTCTCAATGCAGGAGCTGTCCCCTGGTGGTCAGTGCGCTCCCATAGGGGGAGCACCACTCAGCCAGAAGCCGGGCTCATGGCTGGTGAGCACAGTGGCAGTGGTGGGAGCCTCTCCCGTCTCCAAGGCAACACTAAGGACCCCACAGGGGATGTCTGAGTGCCTGCAGGCAGACATCCCCTGAGAGGTCCCGGACTGTGAGAGGGCGCAGGCCGGGCTGAGAAACACCCCCCACTACCACCACCCCCCACTGCCCAGTGCACAAATGTCATGTACTGGGCTTCTAGTAAACAATAATATCACACCCAACGGGTTAATAGAAGTTTTGTTTCCATGACTGTGTCAGAGGTGACACGCAAACTCATTTTTTTGGTTGATTTTTCTTTGTTAAATGGCATTTAAATATATAAAATAAATATCAAAAATATACATCTTTATTTTACTATGGTTGTAAATATCAAAAAATTTCTATATGTGACACGGCACCAGAGTTAAGTTAGGGTTTTTCAAAATGCTGACACGCCAAGCTCAAAAGGTTTGCCATCACTGCCCTAGGAGGCAGTAAAGTAAGTGACCGTAGTCTGTTATCTACATGGCAGGGTCTGGCCCAGGGGTGCTGGTGGGAGGCTGCTCATGCTATGGCAGCCTGGATGGCAGCCTGGTTGGCAGCCTGGTTGGCAGACATCAGGTATTTATATGGGAAAATTGGTGCCTAGCACAGAAGTGGCTGCCCGCCTGCAGTATGGGGAGCCCAAGCGAGAGAGTCAGGCCTTACCTGTCCACTGAAGACCCTCGGGGGAGTGGGCTGTGCAGAGGAGCCTAGCCACCCCTCTGAGTGAGTTGAGCCTGGTGACCGGATCCTTCACTCCTGTCACCTCCCCTGAGCCGCTCAGCCACAGGCCCAGTGATGTGTGTGTGGCTCTCCATGTGGCATGGCCCTGCAGCAGGTGGGGTTGGGCCTCGGACCCTTTGGTGACCGAATCCTTCATTCCTGTCACCTCCCCTGAGTTGCTCAGCCACAGGCCCAGTGATGTGTGTGTGGCCCTCCGTGTGGCCATGGCCCTGCAGCAGGTGGGGTTGGGGAAAATTGGTGCCTAGCACAGAAGTGGCTGCCCGCCTGCAGTATGGGGAGCCCAAGCGAGAGAGTCAGGCCTTACCTGTCCACTGAAGACCCTCGGGGGAGTGGGCTGTGCAGAGGAGCCTAGCCACCCCTCTGAGTGAGTTGAGCTTGGTGACCGAATCCTTCATTCCTGTCACCTCCCCTGAGTTGCTCAGCCACAGGCCCAGTGATGTGTGTGTGGCCCTCCGTGTGGCCATGGCCCTGCAGCAGGTGGGGTTGGGCCTCGGACCCTGTCCTTGCTGAGCTGAGACATGTTGAGGAGGATGCTGGTCCCTGTGCTTGGGGAGCATGTCAGCTGTCAGCCACTGCAATGGACCTCACGCCGCCTCTGGGCTGCAGGGAGGAGAGTGCGGCTGTGTCTGAGTGTGGGCGTCTCAGTACAGCTTTGTCTGTGATTGTTGTTCTTTGTTTGTGGAAATTTTCCAAACCTCCCCTTGGCCTGAGGGGCCAGGTGACTCTTCTGATGAGCACAGGAGATATTTTCATGGACCCCTAAGGTTGTGGCCCTGGGCACTGCTCCCACCGTGCCCAGTGGCTAAGGGGCCCCTGGCCATCCTGGCTGTGGCTGTGGTCCCTTCCCTCTCCACTCTGCCAAAGACACTTCCAATGGGATCTCCCTGCACAGAGGGCAGAGCCCAATGTCTCCACATCCCGGGCTGGCTCCTGGTCACCACTGATGGGCATGTGTGCCCTGCTGGTGGGATCCCCTGTGCTGCTCAATTCCTCCCACCCTCTGACTGTGCCTGGTGGTCCTAGAGGCCAGGCAGTGCTCTCAGCCTATTACACTAATCACTCCCGATCCTGACTTATTCCCATTGGGAGATGCTGTCACACAACACAACAGGGTCCCCCATGGAGGGCTGGTCCTGACATTAAATGCAGGGAAACAGGCACAAGAAGGCATGTCACCTGCAGAGGGTGGCTCTGTCGTCCGTCAGAACTGGGCCCACGGGTATTAAGGCCCCTGTGGCACAGCCTCCAAGGACAGGCTCTGAAGGTCAGCAGGTGAGGGCACTTGAGTCCTGAGGAGCTCAGCACCAGGGTCCCTCCCTACTGGGCCACAGCTCCCATGGCCCCTCCATCTGTGCCCCCATGGGAATGAGGTCAAACCTAAATCCAGGTTCAGACCATGATCTCCAACGTGGGTCATGGTGGGTGCTCTTCTCACTGCCCAGGGGACAGGCAGCCTCTCTCTACCCAACAGCTCAGACCCCAGGACCCTCTCCTCCTCCCTGTGCCCAGAGCTGCTGCTGCTACTCCCAGGTCAGCAGTGGGCTCCGAAGGAGGCCTGCCCTCAGCTCCCAAGAGGCATCAGCCCCCGGAAGACGCCTGACTCAGGGGGCTGCCCGCTGCGTGCTGTCCCCTCTTCCAGGCAGAGGGTGACTCTCTGTCCTCACAAGCTCCTCTGCCCACTCACCAGCCACCAGGTGTCTTCACTTCTCCAGGGCCCAGCACAGGCTCAGGACCCTCTCCTGGTCCCTGTGCCCAGAGCTGCTGCTGCTCCTCCCAGGTCAGCAGTGGGCTCCGAAGGAGGCCTGCCCTCAGCTCCCAAGAGGCATCAGCCCCCGGAAGACCCCTGACTCAGGGGGCTGCCCGCTGGGTGCTATCACCCTTCCAGGCGGAGGGTGACTCTCTGTCCTCACAAGCTCCTCTGCCCACTCACAGCCACCAGGTGTCTGCACTTCTCCAGGGCCCAGCACAGGCTCACACTTGTCCCTGTGTGGCCTGGCCTGCTGACCATTGG
Source organism: Myotis brandtii (assembly GCF_000412655.1). Lineage (NCBI taxonomy): Eukaryota > Metazoa > Chordata > Mammalia > Chiroptera > Vespertilionidae > Myotis > Myotis brandtii. Next base: position 5,159,251 of record NW_005367209.1, read on the forward strand.
CCGCCTACCTGACTGGGAACATTCCAGCAACTGCCCTCCTGACTGACTGACCGGGATCCACAAATGGTCCTGACTCCCTGAGACACTGGACCGTCTGCTGGAGGCTTTGTCGGTTTAACGGATTCTGTCTCCAAGGAACCAACTGCCGATGATCCTGATTGGCTGGGAAGCATGGCCCACCTGACCAACTGGTGACCCAACTACCCATCACCAGCTGCTTGTGAGACAGACAGGACCTGGGAGCCAGGAGAGCCTGACAGACGGAAGTCAGACAGGAGAGAGGGGAGGCTGGATGGGGAATGCCTGGGGGCAAGGTGCACAGGCTCAGCCACTATCTGTACTCAAGGCTCCTTCTGGCTTAACACTGCAGGGCCCGAAAATATATTCACCCTCGTAAAGAGGACGCACAGTAGCTATCTAGCAAGAAGTCAGGAGCCACCTCTTCAAAACGACCCTTTAAGATCAGGAAGGTGTCAGAATAAAGCTAGACCAATCTCATTTTGCTACTAGTCCCAGAAGCCCAAGGTGTATTAGAAGAATGCCACCTTAGGGAATGCCAAGGATTAGGATAAATTGTGTCCTTCAAAGTTTATATTTTGAAGCCCTACCCCCCCGACATGATGGTATTTGGAGTTGGGGCCTTTGGAAGAGGATTAGCCTAGATGGGGTCATGAGGGTGGGCCTTCACAATGGGATGGGTTCCCTTTAAGACAGTGGTTCTCAACCTTCCTAAGGCTGCGACCCTTTAATGCAGTTCCTCATGTTGTGGTGACCCCCAATTTCATTGTTACAAATTGAACATAATTAAAGCATAGTGATTAATCACAAAGACAATATGTAATTATATATGTGTTTTCCGATGGTCTTAGGTGACCCCTGTGAAAGGGTCATTCGACCCCCAAAGGGGTCGCGACCCACAGGTTGAGAACCGATGCTTTAAGAAGAGACATCAGCTTTATCTCCATCTTCCTCACATGAGGATACAGTGAAAAGTGGTCATCCACAAGCCAAGAAGATAGTTTGCACCATAAACTGAGTCCTCCCTGACCTTGATTTTGAACTTTCCAGCCTCCTGAACTTTCAGAAATAGACTTCTGTTGTTTGAGCCAACTAGTCTTTGGTTTTGTGTTTTGTTTTTGTTGTTGTTGTTTTTTTTACAGTAGCATGAACAGATTAAAACACCTTTTCTTCCTAATGTGCTGAAAATTAGGGAACTGTACTTTCCCCCCACTATTGCACTCTAATTCTTACATTGAGCAACCAATTTGTTTTGGTCAGGCATTGTGGATTTCAGTAATTAGTCCATATAGATTTAAGCTGTTTCAATTAATTTGGGAACACTTATTTTTTAATAATGGCTCTCATTTGCTGAGGCCCTGGGTGAAGAGTTAGTAGGGATTGCCCCACCGGATCTTTACAACCACCATGTGAGGTGTTTCTGTAACCACTTAGCAGATGAGGAAGTTGAGCCCCAGAGAGGTGAGGTGATGTGAGTTGCCCAAGTTGACCCGGCTGGAGAGATCTGGAGGCAAGAGGAGATTCAGGACTGCTGGAAACTAGAGGCCAGTGGCTAACGACTGTGACTTGTTCCCTGAGCTAGTGAGTCCATTGAACGAGAGATTAGTGACAGTCTTTCCCAAATACCACTGCTTTCGCCTTCTCCCATTGGAAGAGGCACTAGGACCGGCCAACTCCCTCCGGGAAAGTGGACATTAGGGGAAATCCCAATTTGGAGAGCGACCGGGGCTGTGGTGACTGAAGAGGGAGGAAGGAGAGCCAGGCCCAAGAGAAGGGAAGACAGGGAGGAGTTGGCCACGCCCCTTCAGAAATCCTGTTTCTCCTTGAGACCTCAGACAAGGCTTCCCCAGGAAGACCTCCTGGATCGCTGTGGCCGACACTTCCTTTCCTCCTCTGCATCCCCCAGCCCTTGGCTCACTTTCGTCCAGTCTTGGCCACTCTGGCTCTGAGTCTGGTCAGCTTGCCTGCCTGTCTCACCCATTCCTTAAGGGTCCAAACAAGGCCTCCTCCTGGGTTCCCACAGCTCCAGTCACAACACACACACAAAATACTGACCGCGGGCCAGTTACCCAGGGACGCGGTAAGAGGTGAATGTGTCCTGTACATAGCGGACACCCGGGCGCGTTAATGAGGGAGGAGCAAGTTCCCAGAGGAGCAGTAAAAAGGGCGCTCTGCCATTTCAGATGGTGAATTAGAAGGGTTGCCACACATTCGGTCACCAGAGGGCGCTCCGGGCAAAAGGATCCCGAGGAGGCTCTTCACCCCTTTCACTTCATCTCCCTCAAACTCCGCAATCAGTGCTGTCGGATAGGGGCACGTGAGTCCCAAGCAGCTGGCCAGCCAGGGCATGGGCGTTTACAGTTTGCTGGCACTTCCCCGGGGGAAGCAGAGGCGAGAAAATCACCAAATCGACGGCCCGTTGTTTGCTGGATGAAGAGTGAGACTTGGTGCAAAGGCGTCATGCGCCCTGAGCTGTCCCCGCTTTACCAGCTTGTGGACGTGTGACATTAAGAAAATCATTCTCTGCTCTGGCACTGGTGTCTGTGAGACGGCTGGGCTCGAGTTCCGGCCTGTTCTGGGACGTCATCGTCTCTTCTAACCTTCCTTGTTAATGGCCATGCAGTTTAGTCCACGTGGAAGCTCAGTCCCCTGCCTTCTGCCTCAATTAGGGAACCGCGGTCGCGGGAAGCAGCACTTGCTGCAGGAGGAACCGCCAATGTTCTGGCCATTCCCGAGTCTTCCTGAGACTCCCACAAACAACCAGGAGAGAGAGACATTCAGAAAAGCAAAGGCGGCCTGCAGTCATTCAGAAGGGAGCCTAAATGGGTCTATGCAGAAGGAAACTATCCATGCCAGTCCTTCTAAACCACAAGGATGATGGTATAGGATGCAGGCAGGAAAATATATATATAGCAATGCACAGCAGAATTCAGCACCATTGGTGAGGGGTGGCGAGGGGTGGGGAGGGTGGAGGCCACCTTGGGAGGAGACAAGGAAAGGCAGGGAGGGGATAAGAGAATGAGCTGTTTGTGTCACCTTTTATTTCATAAGAGAGACAGATGGATGAATTTCAGGCACATATGGCAAAATATCAGCTCTGATAAATCTAATTGGTTCTTAAATTGTTTGCTGGACCCATTTCTTTAATTGAAAGGAAAAAATGGTTTAATCTGTGATACTATCAACAATAAAAATATATTTAAAAATAAATAAATAAATCCAAGGAAACCACCAAAAAAATGACTTAAAATAATTTCTAAAATAACAAAGAGCCCACCAGCCCCTCAGAGCCTATCTTAATCTGGGGTAGTGCCCCCCCCCCCAACTTTCCATAGGCAAAGGCATGTATTCATAACATACGTTATGTTTCCCAGGCCCAGGTGGGAGGCCAGACTTCGCTCTGGATCTAACCAGCCCTACAGCACCTCAAATACTTGGGGCTTTGGCTTTCACATTTGTAAAATGGGGAGGGGGCTTGTCCTATGTGCTTTATTGAGTTATAACACACATTAAACGAAATGCTTGAAAATAACAATACAAGCGAGTAACTGATGATTATTTACTTGCCAAATTCTGAGTCCAAAAGTCTCATATACTGGTAACTTTAGCATCATCAACAACAAAAGAAACGCAGGGAGGATGAATAAAGCAGTATAAAGGGAAAGAAAAGTAAAGAAAAACTTACTGATGAGAGCTGAGACCTCCAAGGAAACCGTTTAACATACGTTATGTTTCCCAGGCCCAGGTGGGAGGCCAGACTTCGCTCTGGATCTAACCAGCCCTACAGCACCTCAAATACTTGGGGCTTTGGCTTTCACATCTGTAAAATGGGGAGGGGGCTTGTCCTATGTGCTTTATTGAGTTATAACACACATTAAACGAAATGCTTGAAAATAACAATACAAGCGAGTAACTGATGATTATTTACTTGCCAAATTCTGAGTCCAAAAGTCTCATATACTGGTAACTTTAGCATCATCAACAACAAAAGAAACGCAGGGAGGATGAATAAAGCAGTATAAAGGGAAAGAAAAACTTACTGATGAGAGCTGAGACCTCCAAGGAAACCGTTGCCTTTCCTAAGTCCCAACTCAAAGCCTACCTTTTAAAATAGTAAAAATCATTTTTGGAAAAATGGTCCCAGTTGTCCCTGTACTTGGAATTAAGAGCAGTATTTAGATATCTCACCACAGTGAGTCAACGGTGGTGTTTCCTGTGAAAGCCACAGGCTCCAATGTTCAGGGTTTACATAATGAGCACAGACACCACCAAAGAAGCACTAAGTATCGGTATAAATACACTGGAGAAAACCACTGAGCCGCCCACTGCCGAGTTTCCTGCTGAGACTCCATTCGTTCGGCAGACCCTGGGGATCGACATGGACAGTTTCTTGAGAATCGGTGAACCCAGTCGGTGCAGACTTTCTGGGGAAGGAACAAGTCCGTTTCTGTTCTAAAATCCTGGCACTGCCTAAGAAAACCCAAACCTGCCGATAAGACACTTTGCGGGATTGTTAATGGTTTAAAAGGGTGCACAGAGACCTCTGATCATTGACGCCAGGGGCAGCAAAAAGCAAAGTGTATAGTGGGTGGCAGTTATCTGACCGCTCCCAACTCTCCTTCTTGGCCCTCTCCTCTGCTCAGTGTCCCCATTTCTCTCGCCTCATGCCGTGCTCCAGGCTTCTCTGCCTCTCTCAGGACATCCTTACGATCATCAGTTTACCTACACCATGCTGCTGCAGGCTTAAGGCGGTGACACTCTTTCAGAAGGACCCCAAATTCAAAGAGGCTGCTTGGGAAGGGCAGCACGGTGAGGTACAGGGGCTTTCCCATGGCACAGCCCTGGATTTGAGCCCTAATTTCTGCGCGTGGCAGTCATTCTCCATCATAGCCCACCGTTTACCCCACCTCCTGGTATACATGCTCTGCCCAGTTCCCTTGGATACCGAATCCCTGGGTGGCCAATAGAATATGGTGGAAGTGACAGTGACAATGTGTGAATTCCGCGGCTAGGTTACAAAAGGCTTTGCAGTTTCTGCCTTGACCTCTACATCCCCAGCTCTGAGGAAGCCAACAACCACTCTGAGGACAGACAAGTCGCTCTGTAGAGAGACCACGTGGAGAAGAACCGAGGCCTCCTGCCAATGACCAGCACCAACTTGCCAGCCGTGTAAGTGAACCGTCTTGGCAGCGGGGCCTCCAGCCCCAGCTGGCATTTGCTTGCAACATCTTGAGAGACCTTGAATTTGAGCCACGCAGGGGAGCTGCGGCTGAGTTCCTGACTCACTGGAACCATGAGAGACAAATGATTGTTGTTTAAAATCGGGGGCAATATCTTACATAACTATGTTTATAAGAATTTAACCTTCCTAAGTATTGGCGGTATTTAGACTGATATTCAGTTGGGAGACACCTGTACATCTATATCAATTGTTAAAATATTTAACTTTGTAAAGAGTACCTGAACTTGAATGAATGTGATCTTGGATTGCTAGTTTCCTAAGGTCCTTTCCAAAGGCAAATAAAATCTTCAGAGAAAGGCCTTTGCCTCAACTTATTTCCATCAAATATTTTATAAATATCATGTTCAGCACACAACCAAGGAGCAGAATTTCTTAGGCACCCAGAGGACATTCTTTTTTTTTTTCTTTGTTTGTTTGTTTGTTAATCTTCACCCAAGGATATTTTTTCCCATTGATTTTTTTTTTTTTTGAGAGAGAGAGAGAGTGGAAGGGAAGAAGGGGAGGCAGGCAAGAGAGAGATTATCGATGTGAGAAAACACATCAATTGGTTGTGCATCCGACCGGGATCCTCTGGCATCCCAGCAGGACCAGGGATCAAGCCTGCAACCCTTCAGTCTGCGGGCCGACACTCTAACCGCTGAGCCAAACCAGCCAGGGCCAGAAGATATTCTTCATCCATGGCCTATGTGTTGGGAAAATTAAGCATATGGTAGTGATGGATTCACTGTGTGATGGGGAGAGAGAAGCCACAGGTGGGAGGGGTGGGAATGGATCTAATGAAAGGGGAAACAGGCTTTCATTGCTTCCCACGGTGAGGACGAGCTCTGGGAATGGCAGAGAACAAACCCCTCTCCTTGCTGTTTTTCAGAGGGTGGCTGAACTTTCAGTGGGGTATCCAGGGAGCTCATATCCTCAGACACCTCAAAAATGCTGTCTCGAAGCTCAGCTGGAGAATGGAAAAGGTGGCCTAAACCATGAACCCATGAAAGAAACCAAAATGTTTAGAAGACCACGGCATACATACCTGAACGTTCTAGACTGCGTGAGATCCAGGGCCTCCTAGAGAACACGAGTGAAGAAAAATTCTCCATCCAGGAGGGTGAAGACTTGGAAAAGCTAGAACAGATTTAGAAAAAAAGTAATGGTGATTTTTTGCATCAAGTAATGTAAAATAAAGTTAAAACCCACTATAGGATATTAGCAAGATCTTGACAAGTCCCTTCTTTTACAGATGAAGAAATTAAGAACCAGGGACTAGAAAGTGAGCCCTGGTCTGCTGACCCACGCTGTGTGTGGTCTTTCCCTACATCCCTCTGCTCTGGTGGAAGTTGTCAGGTGCCATTTCTACCTTACACTCGGGATATTGGTGCCCTATAGTTAACAGGCCATCTGGCATTTCTCTCCCAACAAGCTAATATTGGCCCACCCAAATGGAAAACCTCAATATGACATCATTTCTAGAATCCCCTTATGTTCTTTCTCAACCAAAATTCCAACATCCACTGCTTTTTCTAGGCAGACCCGCAAAAGGTCCCTCTTCTGACCCAGCCAATTCATCATGGCATACTGTTTTGAGTATTTTGAGTAGTACCATCTAGAATACCTTATTTCTCTGTGCCTTTGAAGTTGGTCCAGATAGCTTTGAGGGTTCCTTTCATCCTTAATCATTATAAAGAAAACCTTTTGATTTCTCATCATTTCTGGGTGCCTCCTCTGCCTTACTTCTGCCACATTCACAGTGACTGTCATTGCCTTCTTCTCTGACCTCCATGGCACCGCAACCTCCATCATGGTCTGGAGAGATCTAGCTTCCTTCCTTCCTTCCTTCCTTCCTTCCTTCCTTCCTTCCTTCCTCTCTTTCTTTCTTTCTTACTTTTTTATTTATTTTTATTTTTTAGGACCAATTTTTAAAATTTTCTATTGCAGTTTATTTTTATGCCTCTTTAAATATGTGTGTGTGTGTGTGTGTGTGTGTGTGTGTGTGTTTTAATTGATTTCAGAGAGGAAGGGAGAGGGAAAGAGAGATAGAAACATCAATGGTAGAAAACCAAGATGGCGGCATAGGTAAACACCGGAGTTTGCTGCCTTGCACAACCACTTCAAAAATACAACTAAAAGATGGAACGGACATCACCCAGAACCACAGGAAGGCTGGCTGAGTGGAAATTCTACAGCTAGAAGGAAAGAGAAAAGCATACCGACACTCAGAGGAGGTGCGGTGCGGAAGTAAAATACTAAGGTACAGAGGCTCACGCAGAGCGGGCTGGTGGCTGAGGTTGCGGTTGTCTTTTTCAATTGGGAGGGAGTCTCAGGCTCTGAGCTCCAGTTCCGGGTGAGTCTCTGGGGACCCAGACTCATACGGGAGAAGCGGGACTGTCAGGCATCGGTCGGAACTCGAGGGAAGCTTTCTCTTGGAGGTACTTGCAGCAATTGCTGGGACACTGAGAAGCGGGGCCTCTGAAGGCAGGACTGAGAGCAGCCATAACTGCTCACTCTGCCCGCCCTGTTGATCCCCTGGGACCCGCCCAAGCCTTGCACGGAGGCGTTTTCTGGGTAGCCTCAGGCAGAGGCTAGATTAGCACCTCCCTAGAGATCCAGGACAGAAGTTCTCCCACTGCAGAAGCATAAAAAATGCGAAGACAAAGAAACAGGACACAAATGACAGAAATGGAGGAAAGCAAACTGCTGGATATAGAGTTCAAAACCACACTTTTAAGGTCTTTCAAGAACTGTCTAGAAGCCGCCGATAAATTTAGTAAGGCCCTCGAAAAGACTGGTGAGACCGCCGATAAATGTAGTGAGATCTTCAAGAAATCTAGTGAGACCCTCGATGTTGTGATAAAGAACCAACTAGAAATTAAGCATACACTGACTGAAATAAAGAATATTATACAGACTCCCAA
>NW_005367209.1:5167864-5182028 GCF_000412655.1 Myotis brandtii
CATAGAAAGGGAATGGACTGACTATTCTGGGGGGGGAAAGGGGTGTGGGGGATGCGGGAAGAGACTGGACAAAAATCAAGCACCTATGGATGAGGACAGTGGGTGGGGAGTGAGGGTGGAGGGTGGGGTGGGAACTGGGTGGAGGGGAGTTATGGGGGGAAAAAAGAGGAACAAATGTAATAATCTGAACAATAAAGATTTAAAAAAAAATCAAATTGGAAAAAAAAAATCAATGATGACAATCATAGATCGGCTGCCTCCTGCACGCCTCCTACTGGGGATTGAGCCGGAAAACTGTGCATATGCCCTTGACCAGAATCGAACCCAGGACCCTTCAGTTCAGAGGCCAACACTCTATCCACTGAGCCAAACCAGCTAGGGCTGCAGTTTACTTTCAATGTTATTATGTTTCAAGTGTACAGCATAGTGGTTAGTCAATCATATACTTTACAAAGTGTACCCCCCGATATTTCTAGTAACCACCTGGCATCATACACAGTTATTACAATATTATTGACTATATGCCCTAGGCTGTAGTTTATATTCCCATGACCATTTTGTAACTACCCATCTGTACTTCTCAATCCCTTCACCTCTTTTTTTTCCCCTTCACCTCTCTCAATTTCTACGCTTCACCTCTTTTTTTTCCCCTTCCCCTCTGGCAACCATCAGTCTGTTCTCTGTATGTATGAGCCTGTTTCTATTTTGTTTGTTTATACTGTTCTTTAGATTCCACATGTAAGTGAAATCATATGGTATTTGTGAAGGGACCTCGCTTTCAATCCCAACTTGACCACCAAGCAGCTATGAAAACCTGAGCACATTCCCTAACTCCTCTGCACCTCAGTCTCTTCCTCTCTCCCTGCCTCGTGGAGTTGCTGTGGGGAAGAGTGGTCATGACTGCTGAGGGCCAGCCCAGTCCCCGGCACAGAGTTCCTCAGAAAACAGAAGCTCAGCAGCCTGGCCACCCTGTCTTATGATCACTGGTTCACTTCTTCTCTATCTGTGTCTTCACCCCAGGTCAGAGCCTCGTGGCTCGTGGTCACTCCATAAATCCATTACTGAGGTAGAGAAACAGGTGCTGTGGATACAGAGTGGCTCACACAAGATCTAGACCAGTGATGGCGAACCTATGACACGCGTGTCAGAGGTGACACGTGAACTCATTTTTTTTGGTTGATTTTTCTTTGTTAAATGGCATTTAAATATATAAAATGAATATCAAAAATATAAGTCTTTGTTTTACTATGGTTGCAAATATCAAAAAATTTCTATATGTGACACGACACCAGAGTTAAGTTAGGGTTTTTCAAAATGCTGACACGCCGAGCTCAAAAGGTTCGCCATCACTGATCTAGACTCTTAAGGAAGTTATATCCTAACGAGTGAGATAAAAACACAGGCATCAAACACTGAGCTCTTCGTGCTGAGCTGTGATGTTTAGTTTTCCTTGACCTTATAGTATGACCACTGCTGCTTTCGCGTATGTCCAACTAATTGGCCTAGATGGACAAAGTCATTAAGCGTGGGAGCACACCACATTCAGAGATATTTTCTTTCCCCCGGGGTCTTTGAGAGCTTAGAGGGAAATCGGAGCAGCAGTAAAATAATAGCAACTAGACTGCTGCAATTAAATGTGATTTCCCACAACTTAAGTATCCCTTTCAGATAGTGTCAAATTAAAGTGTTTCAGAAGATTGCTGGAAAGAAGACTTTCCTTGTAAGTGAAATGCTGGCACAGGAGGCCTGCAAGGAGGAGCTGCCAGGTGCTGTTTTATGTGTTTGGCACATCGGGGCCTGACTCGCCATCGTGGTTTTGAATTCCACAGTGTCTGCAAAATTGCCACTTCACGAAAACTGTCTCAGAAATGCCTCCTTAATCGATGCAGATAACTGTCAGTCATATCTGTCCTGCCTGGTTTGCATTTTAGAAATGGAGGATTTATTTTCAAGAAAATCTTTCTTTAACCTCACATTTCCTGTGTTTTCAGAAAAAAAAATGCTGCTTAGTCGAGGAAACCAATGGGATGATGTTTTGAAATTGATATGTTTAAGGTATCTTTTTAAAATATATATATATTTGTATTGCCCAGCTGGTGTTGCTCAGTGGTTGAGCATCGACTATGAACCAGGAGGTCATGGTTTGATTCCCAGTCAGGGCACATGCCTGAGTTGCAGGCTTGATCCCCAGTAGGGGGTATGCAGCCGATCAATGATTCTCTCTCATCATTGATGTTTCGCTCTCTCTTTCCCTTTCCCTTCCTCTCTGAAATCAATAAAAATATATATATTTTTAAAAAAACTCATAAAACTTGCAAAAAAAAACCCCCCAAAAACTCCCACATCTGTAAACATTCTCTCCATACTAGAATTTGACATACTGTTGGAACAAGTTATTGGACTTAAAACATCAGATTCTTGCTTGAAAAACTATTCCTACTTATCAAAAGATGTTCTTCAATGGAAGTGAACATGATGTCCAAGGCACTAACTTCTCATAAAAAGAATTTGGAGAAAAATGCTTTTTTTTCCCCCATAAAGACATGGGCTTCTCACCATTCAGATGAAGATGTGATAACATTTCAAAGAAGCTGCTACCATCTTTGACCAAAAAGACTCAGTCTACCAAATGGTCTCTTCCAGTGTGAATGTGACTTTCAGATCAAGATGGTCTCATCAACAATTTTGCTTAAGGAGTTTAAGAACTTAATTAAAAAGAAATTTCACGTACCTTTTTCAAGGTAAAACGATCAACAATTTCTACGCTTACTAGAGCACGGCAAGACCTGCGGAAGATGAAAGCACCCAATAAATTGCCCCTGAAATCATACAATTACGGAAGAAACACAAGCCCTTCTCCTGTGGCTTCCTGGTGTGATTGGGGAGGAATCTCTAGGCTCCAGCTCTGGGCTCCATGTGTTGATTCCTCAGCGTTGGGCACAGGAGGGGGCATGGTTGGTGCTGGATTTTCTTGGGTCCAACATTACCACGCCGTCATATCTGGTCATTATCTTTTACTCTCCCCTCTTTGAGTCCGGATTTGGCTGTTGCTCTTCTCCACTTTGTCACTTTGTCTAATGCTTATTTAGATTCCTCTTGGCAGACAGTTGAAGATGAGATGTATGGTCGGCAGTGGGTCGCTAAGCCGCTAAGCCAGAAGTTAGGTGCATCCATGGAGGATGAGGACGCCAAGACATCTTCCACGCCAGGAGTGCCAAGTGCTGTGCTCAGCACTCTGGATAGTTCCACTGGGGTTGTGCAGTAAGGATGAGAGGTCTGATTGAAGCAGGAATGTGGAGGGGTACCTGGCAAGGCCCAGAGAGAAGACTGTGCCTGAAGCCTCTGCACCCAACATTTCAATTCATAACATGACAACCCAGGTGAGAGCAGTAATTCTCTTAGCACAGGGTCTATTTTTGTCCCACGCCAGTGTTTCATTGTACATATCCTCAGCAGGATGAGTGGCAAGAGAGGAGAGCGAGAGTCCCATGGAAGCTCATTCTAAGCCTTTGCTCCTTTTACCTTCAGCAAGATGTGTCATTTCCTGGTCCCAGCAAGTGGGAATAACAGCCCTGCCCTGCCTTGCTCATGAGACTGGGGAAAGGATCAGAGGCTGGCCTGGCCTCTTCCCCACACAGCTCTCAGGGACACTTCCTCAAGTTTCCCAACTTGCTCTACCTTCGTCCGATGTTTTTAACTACAATTGTGGGAAAGGAAAGGGCTTTGATAGTCTGCAAGTGTCAGGAGGTTGGGGATTCTGTAAAGGCATCTTGGAAAACCAGGGAAGGAGACACAAGCCGAATTCCTATTCTGTGTTTCCTTGGCCTCCAGCAAAGCCGTTCTTTGTATTAGAGGGGCCCATTGTAGATAAATATGGGCTGCTGACAGCAAGACATGGCTTGGGCAAACTGCCCAGCAGATGGTTCAACTCTGTGTGTACCAGCCAAGGGCCAATGTGGCAGACAATAGCTTCTATTGGTGTCTCAGGTCAGAGTCACAGATATAAGATAATTGTGGGATGGTAGGAATTCATGGTACAGTTCCACCCAAAGAAACGTGAGCATATACAGGCTTCTCTGCTGTTGCCTCAAAGCCTTGGCTGCCCAAGTTGATTGGTAAGAGGGTTAAGGGCTCTGGGCAGAAGGGCAGGTACATTTGTGCATGGCTCAGAGAATGGGGACAAACTTTGGACCTTCTATTTGAGCTAAGAGTTTGGTCCTTTGGCCTACAGGCAGTGTCAGGGGCCAGCTCAGGGAATGGGACAGTGGCTTTGCACAGGGGGTGCTTGTTTTCTTTGGGTCCCTGAAATAATCTGAAAAAAAGTGATAAAATGTGGGCTTTGGGAAGGTGGGATCCAAATCCTGGCTCTGAAGCTTGGCTGTTTCCTTAAGTTCCCCGAGCCACCAATTCCCATCTGTAAAATGGGCCTGATGTCCAGCTCACAGTGCTGCCTTGAAGAGGGGGTCTACCCTGCATGGCACTAGTGGCCTAAGTTCTCAGAACGGCAGTGATTCAGCCTTATCCCTGTCTTAATTCGTTCAGGCTGCTCTGACAAAATACCTTTAACTGGGTGACTTATAAACAACAGAAATGTATTTTGCACAGTTCTGGAGGCTGGGAGTTTGAGGCCAGGGTGCCAGCATGATCAAGTTGTCTTCTCTTATAAGGGCACTAATGCAATTACTTCCTAAAGGCTTCAATTCTAAATACCATCACATTGGGGATCAAATTTCATCAGATGGCCCTAGCCGGTTTGGCTCAGCAGATAGAGTGCCTGTGGACAGAAGTGTCCCAGGTTCCATTTCGGTCAAGGGCATGTACCTTGGTTGCAGGCTCCTCCCTAAGACACATCAATGTTTCTCTCTGTCTTTCCCTCTCTCTTCCACTCTCTCTAACAGATTAATGGAAAAATATACTTGGGTGAGGATTAACAACAACTAAATAAATAAATAAATTTCAATGAATGACTTTTTTTGGGGTGGGGGGGACAAGTATTCAGTCCGTAATACCTCCTGCTGTGAGATGAACACTGTGGAAGAGACTAGCACTGAGACCCAGCTCCCCCACAGCAGTATGAGCATTTGCTGATGTTAAGTCCCCAGCCTCAGTCTCAAAACTGAGCTCTTCCAAGTCATGAAACAGTCAGTCAAAATTATTCTGGGCTATAATGAAGTTGGCAGAAGACTGATTTGGGGACCGTTCTTGCCGGTGACTGGAGTGACCTGAGTTGTCCTGGAGACTCTGAGCCTCAGAGAATGGTAACACGTCCTCGGGCAGGGTGGTTTGTATAGTCAACAGCATATGTTGTATTAAAGTACTACATTGATAATGGAATGGTTGATTAGCCAAGAGCACACATATCTGTCTAGAAAAAATAGAAATAACGAGGGGGCGGCTCTTCATTGGGAAGAAAAATAGGGCGATTAGAGGACAGTCCTGGGGCCTGGGACAGAGCGAGGCGGGCATCCAGGGTATTTCCAGGAGGAAACGTGCCCAATGCCCTGTGTGGAGACTGGCTCTCAGAGGGGCTGAGTGTCCTGGGAGTTTCTCTTCAGGAGGTGGGAAGGGGGAGTATTCATTTACCACCAAATTATCCTTTTCTCCTCAGATTCTGCAAAACCAACAGACCCACAAACAAACTGAGAATTGCTTTTCTTTTGGCTTTAACTCCAATTTCTGTGTAGAAGCTGAGATCGAGAATGCTTTAACCTGTATAATATATTCAGTTACAGAACAGCAGAGAAATATTCAGGAAACGCCCCGGAGGTGGAACTGACTTTGTGTCTGTCTTGTCTGTGGACAGAATCGAGATTCCTAACATGGTTTTGTTCCCGGAAGCGCTTTCAAAGATTTTACCAGCAAAGCACTGTGTTGGAGGAGCAGCGTGGTCAGAGCTTCTGTCCTCCACGCCGTCTGCTCAGTGCATTGCCAACTTTCACAGCATCTTTCTTTTCACAGCTCTCCTGTTTTGTTTTGTTTTGGGCCTGCAAATATCCTTGTAATTTTTTCTTCCCTCTTTGATAAAGGAAAGAAATGTAAAGTCCATTCTAGAAGAGGGTTAGAATGATTTACTCCAGATATCTTTAAAAGAAGTCTGTGTCAAAGTCAAGCCATGAATACAGAAATAAATGAGAAGCTGCAGGTTAATTGTGGGCTGATTCCCAGAGATGCAACTGGAGAGAGTTTCCTGAGCAAGAAGGAGACCACACCTTTCTGTCAATAAGGAAACGATCCTACTCCAATCAGAGGGGTCATGCTACATCGCAATCCTTTCTCTCCTTTGTGAAGAAGAGTTAAGGAAGTCAAAAGGGGCATTTGAGAACTAACTGGGAATCTTAAATACTTTCTGGTTATGTTAGAAACAGGCTCTTAAAACCTTTTTTTTTTTTTAATAAGGAGAAGATCACTAAATAGAATTCAGCTCTGAAATGGCTTTTGATATTTAGTAACCCCAAAGCATTTGTGTTGGGTATATGTTCTTGTGTGGTTTTTATTTAAATGAGTTTAAGATAAATATGATGTCCTGTTCCTCTGGGAATTCAGGCAAAGCCAGGTTGATTAAGAGATACTTAAGAACAGGTAGCGCCCTGGCCAGTGTGTTTAGTGGTTAGAGCATAGACCCATGCACCAAAGAAAGGGTCTTGGATTCAATTCCTAGTCAAGGGCACATACCTGGGTTGCAGGTTTAGGGGCAACCAATCGATACGTCTCATTCCAATTGATGTTTATCTGTCTCTTTCTCTCCCTTTCTTCCTCCCTTCCATTCTCTCTTAAAAAATCAATAGGGCTGGGCCAGCATAGTTCAGTGGTTGAGAGTCGACCTATGAATCAGAAGGTCATGGTTTGATTCCCAGTCAGGGCACATGCCCAGGTTGCGGGCTCAATCCCAATGTGGGAACTGCAGGAAGCAGCCAATCAGTGATTCTCTCTCATCTTTGATGTTTCTGTTTCTCTCTCCCTCCTCCCTTCCTTGAAATCAAATATATATATATATATATATTTAGTCCTCTGTGAGGATTAAAAAACAAAAACAACAGATAGCTGTTGGAGATAAAACTAATTATACTTCAGCATTTATATTTCCATAAATTTTCCTCTAATAGTTATTTTTACAAGTACATGATGTATGTAGATGTAGTAATTTATGATTAAGCCTCAAACTGTAACTATTAAATGTGCTACTTTGCTCTTTTAATACTTGCAGTTCCTATTTTTAAAGTGCAATAAAGTGTACAATATCCCTTTGGCACCCTGAAATTTGCTTAATAAAAACCCTGCTGCTATTTTTTTTTATTGTTGACACTATTTCAGATGTTCCCTTCTTCCCCCACCTTTTGTCCACCTCCACCCAGCCCCCGCTACCCCTTTCCTGGCCTTCATCACACTGTCTGTGTCCATGGGCTATGTACATATGTTCTTTGACTATTCCCTTCACTTTCTGTTATCCAGTTCCTCCCAACCCACTCCTGTTTGACCTCTGTCAGTCTGTTCCATGTATCCATGCATCTGGTTCTATTTTCTTCATCAGTTTATTATTTTTTAAAATATATATTTTTTTATTGATTTCAGAGAAGAAGGGAGAGGGAGAGAGAGATAGAAACATCAATGATGAGAGAGAATCATTGATTGGCTACCCCCTGCTCGCCCCACACTGGGGATGGAGCCCACAACCCTGGCATGTGCCCTGTCTGGGAATCAAACCCTTGACTTCCTGGTTCATAGGTTGATGCTCAACCACTGTGTCACGCCAGCTGGGCATCATCAGTTTATTTAGTTCATTAGATTCCACATATAAGTGAAATCATATGGTGTTTGTCTTTCTTTGACTCTTATTTTGCTCAGCATAATAATCTCCACGTCCACCCATGCTGTCGCAAAGGGTAAGAGTTCCTTCTTTTTTACAGCTGAATAGTATTTCATTGTGTAAATGTACCACCAGTTGTTTTTTGTTTTTTTGTGTGTTTTTTTTATCCACTCATTTTCTCCACTGCTAAGGGGATTACGTGATCTGGAAACTCCCTTAACCACAGGGTCAAAGGAGAGAACCAGATCACAGGGTCTATCACGGCCTTTGCAGCTCTAAGTTTCTCCTTCTCTGCATTGTTTCATTTGTAAAATTCAGAAGTGCCATAGTCCCCAAGCTTGCCATGGCCTCATGGTCAGTTTCAGGGCCCCATCACCACTGGGACCACCACTGCCACCCTCAGGGACCACTGCCCCACGCCCAGCATGAGTGTCTGACCTTACACCCTTGCAGGTGCAGCAGATGGAAACCAATATGACTAGTTTTTCCTGAACATGTTTCAGTGAAAGCTACATGCAGTCTGACATTCCATCCCAGCTCCCTATGGACCATCCCCTGGCTGAAGGAAGGGTCAAAATGGAGAAGGATGAGGAATCTGGGCCTGCTTGGCCTATGAGCAAGCAGAAAGTGAGAAGAGGCCAGACAGGGCCATAAAACACTATACAAGCTGGTGGAGATTGTGGCCTCCTGGGTGCAAAATGAAGAGCAGTGGACAAGCAGGGCCTCAGTCTCTCCTCTTGGGAAGGTTTGAGGGGTTGTTTTGAAGTTGGAAAGACGGAATTGTCTCCAATATCTGTCTAAAGCCTTGACAACCACTAGGGTTGATCTCCAACCCAGCTCATTGATGGAGACGCCCCTCTGTCTCTTAATCGTGCTTTGCAAGATTCATGTTTTAAAGTGCTAATAATGACCCAAGGGACAGATTTTGACAAAGATACATAGTACAACACTGAGAAGGGAGGGAGGGAGGGAAGGAAGGAAGGAAGGAAGGATGGAAGGAAGGAAGGAAGGAAGGAAGGAAGGAAAGGAAGGAAGGAAGGAAGGGGAAGAAAAGAGAGGGAAGGAAGGAAAGAGAAAAGAGAGGAGGAGGGAAAGATAAAAAAGAGGGGAAGAGAAGAATAAAGGACAGAAATAGAAACTGTCCTGCCCTGACCCTTTCACAAAGACCAGGGACCAGAGTATTGCACTTGGAAGGCTTGGGCCATGTGGCCACCTGGGACCTATCCTGAGCCTGAGGAACCAGCATTCCCCATGGAAAATCTAGGTGCTGCTAATGGAGGAGGGGGATGGGCAAGGGGCAGGCAAAAACAGGGGATGCCAACTACTCTCATCATTCTGTAGCATCAGGTGACAAAACTAATTCATTTGTAAGTGCAGATTTTTATTTATCAGATTGACCTGAAGTGAGTGTAAAGCCTATTAATAAACAGGCCCAAAACCTGCCCCCTCTCCCCCACTAGCATCGTAGGGGGAGCCTCAGCTTACTCTGCCCTGCTGCCTTCCCACGGGGCCCTCCTGTTCTTTACCCTTCTCTTTCTCTCTCTTACTCAAGACTTCCTACTCCCTCTTGCTACTTATTCTTCCCCTTTTGCTTGTTCTCCTCCCATTCTTTCCCCTCTTTATTTTCCTATTACATTTTCTCTATTTTCACCCCTCTCCTTCTGCTTTCCCCTCCAGCTCCTTCTCCCACCCGCACTCCCTTCTCTGCTTCTCCCTCTCTCTTCCTCAGGCCAAAGGGTTGAAGAGTTTGAAAAGCCTGTTACTCCTGTGACCTGGTGTTTGCAGTGTGTCAATATGAGTAAAACTCAGTAAAAACACATGTTCTGATTGCAAACATGTTGCACATCTGAGCTCTGTAACATCCCTCCAAGATCCACAGTGGAATCCCAACCATTTTGTGTGCAGGACTCTTTCCAGCACAATGCAATGTGGAGCCCACAAACTGGCCCTCCATGCTGTGGGGAGCATGAAGAAGTGCAGGACAAGAGTTCTGTCTTCGAAGTCATTGTCATCCAATGAGCCAAGACCTACAAATGAGGTGACCATGCATCTCAGTTTGCCCAGGACCACCCTAATTTTCACCTATTATTGTTGGATAATTATTAACAACTAGAGGCCCGGTGCACAAATTTGTGCACGGGTGGGGTCCCTCGGCCTGGCTAGCGATCGGGGCCAATTGGGGCCACCTAGCCCAGTCCCGAACTGGGTCGATCAGGGTCAGCCATGGGGAGGGACCACGGGAGGTTGGCCAGCTGCGGGAGGTTGGCTGTGGGAGCACACTGATAACCAGGGGGCAGCTCCTGCATTGAGTGTCTGTCCCCTGGTGGTCAGTGTGCATCATAGCAACCTGGTTGACTGGTCATTCAGTCAACTGGTCATAACAGTCACTTAGGCTTTTATATATATAGAAATCCCTTTTCCTCTAAAAGTACCCAAGTGCAGATGATAAATTGTACATTCACCTCCATCTATAAGAAACATTAATAACAGCTCAGAGTAGCCATGGTGGAAAGAGCCTATGTCAGGAGATTGAGTTCTTGCTCTAACTCAGCCACTAACTTGGGGAGATTTTGGACAAGTCCCTTCAGTTCTCTGGGCCTCATTTGAAAAGGAGAGGTTGGAACTAAGAGTCTTCATGATTCATTGGATCATTCATTCATTCGACTAATAATTATTGAGCTTCCTACTGTGTCTTAGCTGCCCTAATTTGGGCAAATTTAGGTGATGATGTGAGAGTGTCCCAGCTTCTCCTTGCTTTTGTCTGCTCCATGGAATTCTGACGTGGTCCACTAGGTAGGTCCCTATCTTTCAAGGGTTTTCTAGACTGTCTTGGGGAGGAATGGAAGAAACAGGTAACTAATAGGGGTGATGGGAGGATGAGCTTTTGTGGGGAGAGCTATGGAAAAGAGGGGGAGTCATCACCCATGGGGTACTGAGGGCAGCTGACAGCAGAAGGACACAGGGGTTGGAAGAAGTACTGCTAAAGACTTGGATCTCTTTTCTGGTGTGTGAGAAGTACCTGGGATGAACTTGAATATTTGTACATTGCTTTTGGTTGCTTTGACTATGTTCTTTTAGACTGAACCATACAGGTGCTGGAGAAACAAAGAGGAATAATGTTAAATGTGTTCCTTCAGGAGCCTTTGGTCTAGCAAGGGTGGTGTTTTCTCAAAGCCTTCCAGCTTGAGGAGCCCATGGCATAAGTGTGGCCAGAGGAATTTAGTGGGAACCCAAATGGGCTGTGAAAAAAACGGGCCCCCAAATGGGTCATGAAAACATGGGCCAGATGAGGAGAAATAAGTTTCTTCTTTCACACGTGGGTAGATTGAAACAGAGCCCTTTGTACAGATAAATGATCTGTTTCCCATCCTCAACGTGCTCATGATGTCAATCATGCTGCTTCCTCCCAACCCCTCCTGCCACCAGCCATACACCTCACCACACACTGTCCTGTCTTCTTAATAGCGTCAAGGCCAAGTGGTTCACCAGGCAATTTCCAAAGCATTGCTCTTATAGCATGTTCCACTCGGCACACATGGCCGATAAACAGACACTATTTCCACTATCTCTGTAAAATTGTTTGGCCATGAAAAAGGGAAACTAACAGACCATAACATTGTCTTTTTTATCACTGCATTTAAAGTGTAATAAGTGAGATCATATAATCACTTCTAAAGCCTCTGCCTGCATCACATCAGTTCACAGGCCATTAGCCAAAGCAAGTCACTAGGCCGAGCCCAACATCTGTGAGGTGCAGAAATGCATTCCACCTCAGACAGGGACGGGGAAGAGGGATCTTTGTTGACAAAGAATGCAATCTACCAAGAGGGAAAAGTGTAGAGTGTGGAGACTAGGACTATTATGAAGCCATTCTGAAAGAACCAGCCCAGAGCCGTGTGTTTTGTTTTTTTGTTTGTTTGTTTTGTTGTTGTTAATCCTCACCCAAGGATATTTTTCCATTGATTTTCAGAGACAGTAGAAGGGAGAGGGAGAGACAGAGAGAGAAACATCAATGTGAGAGAGACACATCAATTAGTTGCCTCCCGACCAGGGCTGTGGATCATGTCCTTGACTAGAATTGAAGCCAGGACCTTTCAGTCAGTGGGCCAATGCTCTATCCACTGAGCCAAATCGGCTAGCAGGAGAACTGTGTGTTTTTACCAAAAAGACATTGCTGAGCCCCTGGCCTGTGCCAGACACTGCACTTGGTACAAAGGATACAATATATGAACAATTAAGGTGCAGTCCCTGGTGGCTAAAATATCACCAAATCACCTGGTCCTTAAAAACAAAGAGGTGATTTAAATGGGAGCAAGAGAGGAATGCTTCCAATTCCTCCTTCACTGCTGGGTGGCAGCCACCAACACTTCTGGCCCCTCCAGGTGTCAGCTGCTTCCCAAGGCCAGGGAATCAAGCCTAGAGGTGCCAAGTAAGGGCTCCCCACGAGATGCATGTGGCAATTAAGCCATCAGCCACTGTAGAAGGTTGTGCTTCTCTCCAACAGAACATGAATCAAATTACAGGGGAGGTTCCTGCCCCGCAGCCCTGCACTGTTATCCATGCCAGAAATGCAGCAGTGATTTCTCTAAAGAGCTAATTGCCTATTTTAACAGAGCAAATGCGAAAATCTATGTATGGATTTGCCCAAGAGATGGGGCCTGGCCTGCTTCACAGAGCAGAACCCAATGCACAGAGCAGGGCCTGTGGATGTCCCAGGAGAAGCACATCACACCCCGAATCCTTGGAGATGTGTCCCTTCATAGTGACCCTGAACTAGACAATTCCTTCCTCCTTCACCTTCCAGTATAACCCGATCCCCCAGGGAGCTGAGTGGGTCCTGAGGGCCTCCTTCCAGCGGAAGACCCCACCCGAGGTGTGCACTCCCCTGGGCTTGAGGAGTAGCCAAGGGCTGCTGCTAGGAGGGGTGTGGAAGGAGCTTGGACCAAAGGCGGGAATGTCCAGACACATGCGAGCAGGTCCCCCCTTGTGTGGGATGCAGCGGAGAGTGAAGAGAAAGGGAATAGGAGGGAGCTACAAGCAAAGGGTCAGTTGCCTTGGTGCCACCATGTTTGGGTTCAGAAATCCAAGGAATCCAAGAATTCTGACATTAAACTTGGCCTTTCCAGTGACTATAGAGATACATAGGAGGTAGAGCATTTTATTTACAGTATGTTAGCTTGATTCATAATTTTGAATATTTAGACAAATGGTTTGAGGGCCTCTATTTTTATTCTTTCTCCAACCCTCACAAGCGTCCAAGGTGGGCCTGTAATTATGCTGGGGACACAGAGGGGAAGGTCAGTGAGCACTTGGATGTCCCCTCAGGCATCTGTGATGAGAAATCACAGGAGCATCTCCCAAAGCAGCGGGCATTTTAGATCTGGCTTGTTAACTCTGGGTCGAACTTTAGCCAGCTGCCAGCTTGTGATTAATCTTCCAGTGCTTTATCCAGCCCGAATCATATGTACTCATTTACTTTGTATAAGCCTGGTTTTCCCACCCCAGAATTTCATCTGAAATATGCTGTGTACCTCATTCATTTATTTCAAATTTCCTATACACCCAAAATGACACAAAATCACCAACATGGATCCGCTTTTTATTAACAACCGGAGAAGAGGCAAATTGAAGCACAGATTTATCAGACGGGGCAAGACTTTAGTCAAAGAACAGAGGATGAAAATGATCAGAGTGAGATTTCTGGGGATAAGGGCGGGAGGGGCAAGTCTGGAGAAGGGCATACTGCAGGAGGAGGCCTAAGAATTTCAACAGAGCCCCTTAAAAAAGCCTTATTCTATTTTGACTCAGAGAAGGCTTAAATATTGAATGGGCTAATCACTATGACCAAATATAAAGCTACCAAGAGTAAACGCACTGATGACCTGAGATTAAGTGATTCTGGATGGGGACCCCAGGGAAGTTGCCTAGGGCAGAGACACCTTTGCACCAAGTAAAGGCAAGACATGAACAACTGCTCCGTTGTTCTATCTGTGAATCTTGCTGCTCAGGGTGTAGGCCTCAGCCCCGCAGCACTGGCATCAGGTGAGAGGCTATTAGAAATGCAGAGCCTCAGGCCCCACCTCAGACCAGCCAAATCAGAATCAGCCCTCTAACAAGAGCCACAGTGATTCCATACACTTATAAAATGAGCATGGCTTCTGTCAATCCTCTGAAGCACTTGTTTTTCAGCTCTGACTGCCGTGGACAGACTGTAAAAATAAGATAGCCATTGGCTGGAACCACCCCTTCCACTTTCCCTCACTCGTTTGCCTCTAACCCTATACATACCTTTACTGTACCTCTAACCCTATTGCCTAGGATCCTGGACCCCCGGGCAGCCAAGCAGAAGTACAGAGACCA
>NW_005367209.1:5182058-5201853 GCF_000412655.1 Myotis brandtii
AGGCTTTGTGAGCATCAGGCTGATCCCCCCTGACTCTCCACAGGAATTGGCACTCCCATCATTATATCCTTTCTCATCCTAAGACACCTCCCCCCACCCCACCCCCGCCCATAATGACAAAATCTCACATGGCAATTACCCAACAACTTCTAACAAAGCAGAAGAGATGACCGAAGCAGCAGTAATACTATCTAAAGATTCAGGTGCCTTCACGCCACGGCAAGTTTTAAGAAAGAAGCCCCTGATTTGAGCTCAGTTCAAAAGTCCTTGGAACAGTAAAGAATGCCTAGCTTTGCTCCAGGGCCATTCTACTTGAAAAGGTGGAAGACATCTCTATTCTAAATCTCATTTAGCTCATGTTTTAAGTTACCCTAGTTCCGTGGTCGGCAAACTGCGGCTCGCGAGCCACATGTGGCTCTTTGGCCCCTTGAGTGTGGCTCTTCCTAAGCCTTAAGAGTACCCTAATTAAGTTAATAACAATGTACCTACTTATATAGTTTAAATTTAAAAAATTTGGCTCTCAAAAGAAATTACAGTCGTTGTACTGTTGATATTTGGCTCTGTTGACTAATGAGTTTGCTGACCACTGCCCTAGTTAATCCAGCCCTTGCAGGAAAGGCCACCCAATTTAACGTTTATAACATGTATTCTATTATTTGCTTTATTCTAATTAAGAAATCTTTGTCGTGTCCTAGCTGGTTTGGCTCAGAGGATAGAATGTCGACCTGTGGATTGAGGGCTCCCAGGTTCGATTCCGCTCAAGGGCACATGCCCAGGTTGCAGGCTCAATTCCCAGTAGGGGACGTGCATGAGGCAGTCAATCAATGATTCTCTCTCATCATTGATGTTTCTGTCCCTCTCTCCCTTTCCCTTCCTCTCTGAAATCAATAAAAATATATTTAAAAAATAAATAAATCTTTGTCGTGTGTGTGTGTTGCGTTTTTTGTTTTATTTTTATCATCAATTTTTATATTTTTGTGAAATCAATGGATTTCCAGAAACAGAACTCCCGTTTATAAAACTTTGTGCCTCTGGGAAGTAAAGGTTTGATTTATGAGGTGTTGGTTTGCAGCCGAGGTTCAGGAATTTAATTAACTCCTAAGTCGGGTGAATTGGATTTCCTCTCTTTGCCCAGGGCCAGGCCCCCTGTGGGAGTGAAGGCTTTGAGAATGAATAGTGCTCCCTGGGAACTCTGTGGGAAGCAGTGGGCCATTCAGGGAAACGCCACGGCCCTGGAGCCAGATTGCAAGTTCTGGAATCTGAGGCCACTTTTTTTTTTAACTTTAAATAATTTTTATTTTTCTATTACAGTTGACATACAATATTGTGTTAGTTTCAGGTGAATAACCCAGTGATTAGACATTATGTAACTTACTAAGTGGTCACCCCAATAACCTTTTTAGTAGCTGTGTCTTCCCTCTCTTTCATTATTCCTAAAATGAAGATATTGGTCAATGCAGTTACAGAGTAATGAGATTATTGATGTGTTCATCACAGTGCCAGGCACTTAAAAAATGTACAGTAAATATGAGCTATTAGCCACCCCTTCCCCAAGGGTCAAAAGCCATGTGTAAAAGAGAAAAATGGCGGTTTCCCCTGCCAGGCACAACCCTGTACTAATACTCATTCATAAAACTGAAATCTTGCATCACAGGTCTTCACTCATAGAACTGAAATCTTGCATCACAGGTCTTCATTCATAGAACTGAAATCTTGCATCACAGGTCTTGACAAAGTAGGACCCCTAGCCTTGTTCTTCTCCAGCAGTGACCAGTGGCAGAAGGCCTCCAGGTGTCCCTTGGCCAAACCAAACATCTAGGCCGCCACTTGTCCTTTGTGGTCATGCAAGTGCCTTCCGGGATCACAGGACATTTAATAGGCTTCTGGACAGAGGAGCCATGGCTTCCATCAATAGGGCCTCAGGACAAGGGACTCCATGGCTTTTGGCAGGAAGCAAACAAGGCCTTTCCCCCATGGCTGGGCCAACACGCATCTCACCATCAAATGCCCCGTGGGGCACCTGAATTCTAAAACGGTCTGCCCATAGTTGCTGGGCTGTTGATCTCAAGGAGGAAGGATCCTCAGTGACTCCACATGAATCCTATGGCACCCAGGCATCTGGGCTTCATTCTCCACTGACTCCACGGAGGCACCGAGCACCCTGGGAGCAGTAAGGGAGCCTTTGGGGAGCTGGGATGTTCCATTTCTCAATCCGGGTGGTGATCACATGTGTGAATCCATTTGCAAAATCATTTATTGAGCTCTGTATTTAAGAAGTGTGCCCTTCATCCACTGTACTATACATATGTTAATATACTCAAACTAAAAAATTTAAAGACCTAGAAAAGCTGTGAAAAATCACCAGGCTGCATAAAAACACCTGAAACAAGTGCAGACTATCAGAAAGGGGAAATTACCTTCTGCTTCAGAAGTCTGAGTGCTAATCAGAGAGACTCAAAGCCTTGCTTTCCGTTTTATTTCTGATTTTCATGGATTTGGTTTTCAACCTTAATTGAAGCCAATGGCAAAGTTAAAAGCAAAGAGAGGTGAGCTCATTTCTTCGCTAACAATCTGTTCCAACGAGACACTGAAAACGGCTCCTCTCCATTCTTGAGTAATTCCCACCAAATTACTTCAAGAGGGGCCTTGGAATCATAGCCTGCAGGAGTTCGGATGAACTCAGAGTTGGAAATCATTAGACCTTAACAGCTACTTAAGCATTTGCTGTTAGAAATCCTTTGCCCCAGACACAAATGGTGGGATATAAATTATTGATGGACCCAATTAGGGACATAATTGGGATAATCTGGCTGGTTGCCATAACACTAATGCATCTGAAGTTTGCATGTTTCAGTTAAACATTTTTTCTGCTTTCTGTTACATTTCCTAATATCCTAATCTGCTCTCTAGAGGTCTTTGAATAATGTTCAGGATCCTTTCAAAAATGTGTACAAGATTCAGCTTTAGTAAGGAGTCATTGACTATCAAAGAGTTATTTCTATTGCCTCTTCACGTTCCCACAAGTATTAGCAAAAGCACTGAGCTCAAATCACTTAAGAAGAAATGGCTTTGATGTGTTTATGGAGCCTCCTTCCTCCTCCCATGTCAGGGTATCTCATGTCCCTTTCTCTGTCCTCATGGACTGTCTTCTTGCTGTGAACTTTGTGAGATGCCCCAGTTCCCTTCAAGGACACCCCTGGAATTAAATGAGCTGGGCTAGGTTTGGGGTTTTTGCACCAGACTGTCCCTACGGCAAAGTGAACTTACTTAATCCTTTAAGTAATTTGGTCCTGCCCATTTAAAACTCAAGCTCCACCCTAACTGGTTTGGCTCAGTGGATAGAGCATCGGCCTGTGGACTGAAAGGTCCCAGTTTTGATTCCAGTCAAGGGCATGTACCTTGATTGCGGGCACATCCCCAGTAGGAGGTGTGCAGGAGGCAGCTGATCGATGTTTCTCTCATCAATGTTTCTAACTCTCTATCCCTCTCCCTTCCTCTCTGTAAAATCAATTTAAAAAAATAATAAATAAATAAATAAATAAGACTCAAGCTCCTTCATTTTTTTAATGCTCAGTCCCACATTGACAAACTCAGTGGTTCCATGCTGACCTCAACCACTGGCACACATGTGGATGTCCATGGTCACCGCTCAGCTGTATCTCTCTTTATCTGGACTCCTTTTGCCCATGAATTCCTTATAATCCCTGTTACCTGCCTGGTTGGCTTCACCAGAATGCCACCAGGCTCTGCAGGGTCCAGAGTCACTTAAGAGTGACCATGTCTGTGCTAAAGGCCCGGGAAAAGCGTGTTGACCTCTCACATAGCTCCCCACAAGGGGGTCATTTCCTTGATGCGGCTGCCAGTTCAGAAATTTGATCTCATTGTCTCACACTCAGGAATGGGACTCATGCCTACATAGTCAGAGGAGCTGACCTCTCAGGGCAGAACACGGCCACATTCACTTGGTCTTTGCAGCCTAGCAACATGGGAAGCCCAAATGCCTCCTGGGGAGCTTGGGCCTAGAGCAAGGAGCTTGGTCTGGATGACAGGAAAGCTGGGAGGGCCCTGGCAGCTGTCTCTGGAAGAGAATCCTGGGAATGCCTGGTACAGGTCTTCTATGGATAGTGCCAGCCCTTGTCCCCGGAGCTCTGCTTTTTTCCATGCTCCCATCTCTATCCAAATTCTTCAACCCAGGCTGGTTAATACACTTGTGCTTTAGAAGTGTTAATAACATTGTGGTTCTTAACTTGGCCCAAGGTCGTATAAGTAGGGAGTGATAGTACTTGATAGGCAGATAGGGCCCTATCTAGACATATGCAGGAGCCCTATCTGTATATTGCAGTGGGTGCTGTGATTCACTGCCCAGAATCCACCACAGAATCAAGGCACTTAATCCCCAAGCTGCTGAAGTGTCACCTGCTGAGGGCTCACAGCTCGGTCCCTCCCTGGGAGACTGCTTTGCCCAAGGTCATACTCCCTCCCTAGGGACATCAAGCAACCAATGACTGGTCCAAGCAGAAGTATAAAAGCCCTACCCCGCATCTCAACTCATACTGAAGGGCCTTCTGGCTCCAGAGCCAGCCATGAGATTGGCTGAGGCCTTTATTACAGCTGTGTTTCTACCCAATTGCTCTACCCTGTCCTCTTCACTCCTTGATAGGCGTCAATCTTCCAGCACACAAATTCTTGTCTTGGTGTCTGCTTCCTGAAAAACATGACCTAAGATAACTGTCATTCTGATTCCAAGCCTAATGGACTATAAGTTGACTGTTCTATGCCCTCACTTGATCAGCATGTGTGCATTTAGAAACTGTTGTTAGAAATTGTTGTTCCCTCTTTTCATACTCTCTGGAGGGCACTCCTCAATGTTGGTTCCTGCATATGTCTAGGAGCCCTTTCTGTATATCAAGTGCTAACACTCTTTACTTATATGACCTTGAGCCAAGTTATTAACTTCTCTGTACTTCAGATTCCACATCTGTAGGATGGAGTTCAAAAGAACTTCCTCAATCAAACACAGTTATGAATGAGGTAGTAACAAGGAACACATGCTAGTAGACATGTGATACGCAGTGAATGTGTTTGTCAAATAAGTGAATGAATGAATAGTATTAATGGTGTTAACCAGATAAGACAGCCAATTCTCCTTGTGGGACTGTAATCAAAAGGCTTGAGACTCAACTTGCTCTTAAACATCTATTGATTCACTCATTCATCCATTCATTAATTCAGTCACTCATTCATTTAACAAATATTATTTGAGCACGATGCTTGATGAATCACATAAGCAAAACACAATTCTTATTCTCAAATATAACTGGAAAACAGTAGCCATACATTCTTAAAACGTTTTAAAGTTTACCAAATGTTTTATATCTATTATCTCATTAATCTTTATAACAACTTGATGAGGTCAGTACTATTATTTATATTTTCAGGTGCAGTTAAATAATTCTCTCAAGACCTTGCAGGAAGAGGTTGTATCCGGAATCCATTGTTTAGAGTATAAGCCCATCGGGCTTTCTATGACCAGACTCCAGACAAACAGATGTAAAAAATTAAAGAGTGTATAGTTAAGTGCCAAGTGATTGAGCCAAAAAACATTGCAGGCAGGCTGACAATAAGTGGTGAGGGATTTCACCATTTGTCCTGCTTTCCTGCCATGGCTATGGTGGAAACCACCTATTTGTGATGTCCATCTCCCTGCAGTGCCCACACTTCCCTTTCCCAATAACCAAGACGAACTCTGGAATATGGATTCATTTTTTAAAATTAATACAACCCCATACTTTTAGCTTTTCCCACAAATTAACCTAGCATTCTATGCAACAGCCCTGGATAGTAATAAAAGGTGAAGGCCAAAAGTTGAAAGCTTTTAATAAGGTCAAAAGATAGTTTCAGTGGAGTCTTTGATAGAAGGCGGTGGTTACAGAATAGAATGTTTGAAGTTGTCATTCCAGAAGTCATGATGCAGGGTTTGACCCTAGGAATGGATGTCCAAGTTGAAATGGAGAAGTCTTTGGGGTGATTAGGTCAAGAAAAGGAGGATCCAGGGTGGCAGATGATTCATTCATATGGGAGTGGAAATCATCCATAATAAAGGGAGACCATGAAAACAAAACTCAATTTCTTTGGCAAGTGAGAGAAAGTAAAAAGGATGTTAGTGAATTATAACAAAGAGGAAGAGGTGAGAGAAAATTGAGTGATCCTCAAAGAAACAAGAACTTTCCAGAATAAATTGTTGGTATGTGGAAATGGGAATGGAGAAGAACAACAATTTCACATCCTGGCCCTGAAGAACTAGTACTGTGCGAGGGAAAAATAAGAAATAAAACCCAGCCTCCACTTGAGAGGAGAGGGAAAGAGAATCCTTGGGGGAGAGCCTATTTAAGTCCAGAAAGAAGTAATGGTTTGAGACGGTCTTGATGACAGAAAACTTTGCTGACATACTGCCAGGGTTCTTGTTCCAGCATCTAGACGGGTTCAGCAATCTGGAGAAGGGCTGTGTGTAACTTAATAAAGAGTCCAGAAATGAAACATAACTTTGAAAGGCATTATAGGGAGTCAGAGGAGCCTAGCTAAAGAAACTAAGATCTCCTTGTCTCAGGACCCCATGCTTTTTATTAACACAATTTGTCCTAAGCAAGGTGGAGATATACACATCAAAGGGTCAGGTTTCATATACAGAGTCCGTTGTGAGTGGAAGAATTTGCCTACGGCTGTTCAGGTGTTTGGCCAGTAGGAGGCAATAACATGTAGATGAAGATGCCCAAGCTGTCTGGCAGCAAGCAATCAATTTATGCATGCCTTTCAGGTTTTGGAAAATGCCATCAGCCATTCCCAGCAGGCGATAACATATGTGACTCAGCCCTTGTTGAATCCCCAAGTTCCATCAACCTTTCGATGAAACTCTTGCAATTATGACATGCTGGAATTAGCTTCCAGCAGCATACCAGAGGACAGAAGACGGCTTTGGGAGAGGGGGGAGGTTTGGGTGATTGGTCCATATTAGGGAACAGACTAAACAATACCTGGATGAGTCTGAGTGATGGTAGTACTGCTGAGATATGACTTAGAACTCGCCCTGAAGACTGGATGCATTGAGGTTCCTCCATCTGAATGTCCTATGCACATCTGAACATCCTCAAACACATCTTTTTCCTCTTCCTCCTCTCTTCCCCACCCCAATTTGCTCTTCCATCTCAGTCAATGGCATACCATTCATCCAGTACCAAAATCTGAAAAATGGGAATCATCCATCACAGATTTATCTTTCTTTCACCCTAATAGGTCACCAACTCTTATTGCTTTAACCTCTTGAGTATTTATTGAATATGGTCCCTCCTCTCCATTCCTGCTATGCATTCTCTCGTCATTTCCTATCCAGATGATTAGTTGCCTCCAGCCTTGCCTATCTCAAACTCCTCCTACACTGTTGCCAGAGTGACCCAATGAAAACTCGAATCTGATCCATTACTACTGCCTTTAAAAGTCCACTGGCTCTTTGAAGGAAGATGCCAAGGACCCTCAGAGAGCACACACAAGGACTCCATGACCTGAACTCACTCACCTCTCCAATCTCATTTCCATTAATTCTCCAATTTGCACTGTCTTATCTAGAAATATCAAATTGTTTGAGATTTCCCAAAACACCATGCAGTTCCCCACTCCAGACTTTGTCCATGTTCTTCCAATAGTCTATGTGGGAGCTGGCTTTTTTAGATATGAAGAATAAAGACATACTAGCTTGCCTTGGGAAAGGTGTTATTGTCTATTAGAATGGAATTTACATGGAATGGCATGTCCTCGTGGCAGGACTGGAACTGGGACACTGCCTGGCCTTGTGGAGACCAAAATGTGGTTCAGGAACTGAAATGCCATTTGGATGGATACTCCTGTACTATTTTGTTCCTCTCTAGCTGGCTATACGTACCCATAGCTTTCTACCTGGTTGTTTCACCATTACAATCATTCCATCCCAATCTGTCTGCATTTTGTCTTTTGCTGACACTAAGTGCTCTGCCCCTTCCCTCTGCTTTATGGTTCCTACTGCCTCATGGCTCCTGCTTCCTGCCTCCTTTTCTCTGCATGACTTTCTGCTTCTGCTCCCTGCTGTCAACTGCTCATTACCTCTCCCCATCAGATTAAAATTCCCCCCAAAAAGGCTCTGATGAGTTGAGCCAGTCAGGATCTACTGTGGGCTTTTAGGGGGTTTGAGAAATGTGGAGGCTGGTAAAGGAAAAAGATATGAGTACAAGAGGCAGTAACACACATAGAGCTTTATTGGCAGGTCATGGGTATGTTTGCATGAGAGAAGTCCCTTATTTCATGAGACTGTCCAGAGGCTTATGGCTCAGGGACCACCATCTAGATCAGCGGTTCTCAACTTGTGGGTCGCGACCCCTTTGGTGGTCGAACGACCCTTTCACAGGAGTCGCCTAAGACCATCCTGCATATCAGATATTTACATTACAATTCATAACAGTAGCAACATTACAGTTATGAAGTAGCAACAAAAATAATTTTATGGTTGGGTCACAACATGAGGAACTGTATTTAAAGGGCCAGAAGGTTGAGAACCACTGGTTTAGGATTTGCATGCTTGTGGGAGAAGAGGAGGAAGGTAAAGGTGTGGGCATGTGCCTGGGTGGGAGAGCACCCAAATAATAGTTTATTAATATTACCTTTTTAGATGTACAATAGGAATGCTGTTATGTGGTAGAATGTTCTTATTTTTAGGAGATATATGCTGAAGTGTTAGGTATGATGTAGTCTTATGTTTGCAACATACTCTCAGATGATTCATGACAACAAAAACACACAGCAAGAAGTAAAACAGAGCAAATATGGGAAAATATCAATAATCGGTGATTAGATGAAAAGTATATGTGTGTTAATTGTACTGTTCCTTCAACTTTTCTGTAGACTTAAAATTTTCAAAATAAAAAGTAGCAGTGGAGGGAACTGTTCTGTGTGTTCCATGAAGTCCCAGAGGGCAGGATGTGAATCTGTGGGTGGAACATTGGGGGTGTGGATGGCTTTTGTGACATAGCTGGTCAAAGATGGAATGGACCACATGTGAGGAAATACTGTAAGGAAAAGGTAGACTAGAAAAGGTTCACACATGGCTGCAGCCCTGTGTACAATCGATAACCAATAAATATTTATTGAGAGGCCCTAATCCAGGCTCAGGATACAAGAGAAAACAAAGAAAAGTCTCCAACTTTATGAGCATGGAGCACCCATTGTTTTGGACTTACACTCCCAATCTCTGAGAGCATGTTTATTCTAAAGTCAGGATTCAAATCTTCATAGTTCTACTTCAGGCAGTATTTTGGTACTCTTGAGGGTATTCAGGAGATATTTTATTCATTAATCTCTGATTTATACTGTTAGGTTCTCAAGGACGGTGCTATTAGTCTTAGTAACCCTGGCTTAATATAGTGCCTGGTCTACAATAAGCCCCTATTAAATAAATGTTTATTGAATAAATGCCCTGTGTAGTTCCAAGAGAGAAAGGGAAATGCCAATATTTTCCTCTTGCAAATTGGGAAGAACTTGATCCTCAAAAGCTTGCCTATGACTATTATTGAATGTTTGTTACAGCAACATTAAGAAGTAATGTCCTGCCCAGCTGGTGTGGCTCAATGATTGAGTGTCGACCTATGAACCAGAGGGTCACAGTTCAATTCCCAGTCAGGACACATGCTTGGGGTTGCGGGCTCCATACCCAGTAGGAGGTGTGCAGGAGGCAACTAATCAATGACTCTCTCTCATCAATGATGTTTCTATCTTCCTCTCCCTCTCCCTTCTTCTCTGAAATCAATAAAAATATTTTTTTTTAAAAAAAAGGAGAAATGGGCCCTGGCCAG
Source organism: Myotis brandtii (assembly GCF_000412655.1). Classification (NCBI taxonomy): domain Eukaryota; kingdom Metazoa; phylum Chordata; class Mammalia; order Chiroptera; family Vespertilionidae; genus Myotis; species Myotis brandtii. The sequence continues at coordinate 5,191,931 of NW_005367209.1, forward strand.
TGTGCCTCAGATGGGTGGGCATCGTCCACACATGCCCAGGTTTGGGGACTAGTACCACGGCTAATACCTGCAGGCCAGACAGAATGAGGGAGGGGAGTGGCAGAGCCAGTGCAGAAACTGTAGCCTTATCGTCAGGTCCGTGAGCATGGGGTGGAGCTGGAGGAATCAATAATTCAACCTCACTCTCCTCTCTCCCTCTGATCTCCTCACTATATTCTCTATTATCTAACCCCAAGGTATAGTCGGAGGGCAAGGGAACCCATGGATCCGGTCCATTCAGGCCAGCCTCCCAAGGCCACAGCTGGGTAGAGAAGGCAACTGAAAATAACCAGAACATCCTATTTACCCATAGAGATGCATCTGTGACAAGTAGGCATTCTGAGCAATGTTCTTTGTCACAAATTCAATTTCCTATCATCTGCAGATGGTACCTTCCCACCCCTTGTGAATAACATGTTTTCTTCCTAAACTTTCTTTAAACATGGACATGACCTTCACCTGCCTGGGTTTGGTCTGGCTAATATAGACAGGTTTTGTTTATTCTTGATGTTTCTGATCCTAGAAAAATACTTTATCTTTAAAGACCTTTTCATATATATCATTCTCATCTATTATGGGTTGATGATTATTGTTTAACTGTCAGAGTTCTGGAGTACCTTGCTGCACCTGCTCCCGCTCTGATGACCTTGAATTAAATTATATAGGCATTGGGGATGGGAGCTGTTAATGGCAGCCACTGAGTAGCAAGTTACTTGAGAGAAACCAGTTAGAAAATGATTGCAGTAGTGATGGGACTGGAAAGAGAAAGGTGGTTTTAAAAGCTGTTTAAGAAACAGGGGCCCTAGCTGGTTTTGCTCAGTGGATAGAGCGCCGGCCATCAGACTCAAGGGTCCCAGGTTCGATTCTGGTCAAGGGCACATGTCTGGATTGTGCTCTCGGTCCCCAGTAGGGGGCATGAAGGAGGCAGCCAATCAATGATTATCTCTCATGACTAATGTTTTCATCTCTCTCCCTCTTCTTCCCTCTCTGAAATCAATAAAAATATATTTTTAAAAAAGAAAGAAATGGGGCTGTCAGGACTTAGAAGCATAAGAGGGAGAACAGGATGTCTAGAAGAAAATGATTTTTGTTATGGAGGGTAAAGTTTGAGAGGCCAGAAGGACAACCCAAAAGAACCTTCTCAAAAGTGGTTCTTATTCATTGTTCAGATTCTGTTTCCAAAATCTCTTGTTAGTGCAAGTTCAAAGTTAACCTTTCAGCACCATGCCTAGGGACAGCTCCGGGTTCTCATTGAGTCTCCCCCTGACAGTCAAGGTGCTGGACAACTCTTTGGGAGACCTTATCCATGTCCTTGAGGTACTTGTTCAACTGCACTGATTTATACAGCTTATCACTCCTTTTTATCTGAAAAATTATTTGTGCAAAATTATCTTGGATGTCCTATGATTATCCAAATATGCCAACGAAGGTCCATTGGAAACTGGGAATTTTATAATTTCCACATATGTGAGTATGTGATTCTCACTAGGCAGGCTCCAAAGAAGGGTCAGATATGTTCTTCATCTTCATGGAGCCTGCTACAATCTGATTGGATGGACAAGACATTCACACATTGAAGTTATAATTATATTAAGCAACATTGACATTCTGAGGAGAGAGAGACCACCTTCAGGATGGCTTGAAAGAAGATGCTTGTAGGACACGTAGAATTTAGTTATGCTGGGAAGGGATTGAAGGGCACTCCAGATAAAAGGAAGGGCCTTGGCAAAAGCATGGAAAGAGAGATGTTCCATGTGTTGAGGTATGGGAAGGTGGGGAGTGTCAGTGAGTAGGCATCTATAATTAGATCATTGAGTAGATATGGTAACTATAGGAATCAAAACTTAAGGATGCCCATGGACTTTGGTTTCTCTCACCCTAAATCTAGTTCCAAGAAAAAAAAAACAATAAGCCTAGTACTGAAAGAGCTTAAGACAGAGATTTTGAGATCACTTTATTCATTGTTAAAAATATTATGAGGGCCTGCTATGAAAAAGACTCCATGTACACAAAAATAAATGTAATTAAGTAATGCCAGAAGCCAATTCTAGCATGTCATAATTTCAAGAGTTTCATCAAAAGGTTGATGGAACTTGGGAACTCAACAAGGGCTGAGTCACATATGTTGTCACCTGTTGGGAATGGCTGATGGCATTTCCCCAAACCTGAAAAGGGATGATTGTTTGCTGCCAGACAGCTCAGGGCATCTTAATCTACATGTTATTGCCTCCTACTGGCCAAACACCTGAACAGCCGCAGGCAAATTCTTCTATTCTGACAACAATGGACTTATATGAAACCCTGACCCTTTGAAGTGTATATCTCTGCCTCGCCTCAGGACAATTTGTGTTAATAAAAAGCATGGGGTCCTGAGACAAGGAGATTTTAGCTCCTTTTAGCTAAGCTCCTTTGACCCCCAAATGCCTTTCAAAGTTATGCTTTGTCTCTGGATTCCTCTTTAAGTTACACACAGCCTTCTCCAGATTGCTGAACCCTTCTAATGCCGGAACAAGAACCCCTGCAGAGTACCTTTATATGTTTTAATCCACTTGATTACCAAAATACCTTTGTAAGGTAGACAGAAAGTAGAAGATGTTTACAAGGTCCAGAGAAGAAAGCTAACCACAGAGAGTTCAGATGGCTTGACTAAGTTCATGAGGTTATTTAGGAACAAAGTCAATATCATCATCTGAGTCCCCCCCCCCGCCCCCCCAAGGATAGATTTACTCCAAATTTCACAAGCAACCCCGAACCTTTCTAAAGAGTAATGGACAACAAAGAGAGTAAGAAATTGTGTCTACTGAACATCAATAGGTCACCAATTGGTGCCTATTCTGCTAGGAGGTATGGAATTCAGCTGTCAAGGAGCCATGGTCCTGACACCATAGAGTTTTGCTTAGACTTTAGCTTAACTTAGGACTCTGTCTTAATTGTTGATCCATACAGTGTTAGACTCTTGCAAAAGCTGACACATGTGTTCTACATGATGGGAGTGGTGGGATGTGGGATAGTCACAGAAGCTGACACCCACCTCTTTCCTGCTAGGCAATTTGCAATAAGCCAGTTTGGAGAGACCTCCCCAGAGAAGGTCTCAAACCTTACACTCTAATTGGCTTGATCCACCATGTAGACATCTAAAGAGATCTGTTCCCAAGTGAATTGATGTCATGTTTAAAGAAGGTTGGACATAGGGGATTCCCTTCTTTTAGGTCTAGAGTCAGTTGGTGATTATGCAGGAGATGTAATTGATCCCTCAGGATTCTCCATGCTTTTGTTACTCAGTCCTATTTTCCACTGCTTGATTTTTTAGCCACTTAATCAGTACAATCACTTAAGAGTAGACAAGGTTAGTAAAGGGAAGGAAGCCAAGTGATCCATTTCAGCACAAGTTTTGGCAGCACCACCACCAAATCCTTTTCATCACAAGGCATAGGCAGACCTGTTTGCTACATGATTTCTTAAAATGATTCTTAGTCAGGGACGATATTAAGGCAGAAATCATGCCTTATCGTCTTGCTTACTCCAGAACCAATATCTTGCTTCATTAGTCAGTAAATATTTAATTTTTGTTAATTTTCAACTGAGAATAGCTTTTCCATTGATTATTTTAGAGAGTAGAAAGAAGGGGGAGGGAGGGAGGGAGGGAGGGAGAGAGAGAGAGAGAGGTGAGATAGATACATGGACTGGTTACCTCCTGAATGTACCTCCATCAGGGCCAGGGATCGAACCTTGACCAGAAATCAAACCTGTGTGAGGGCTGACACTCTCTCTATCCACTGAGGAACACTGGCCAGGGCTTGTCAATAAAATTTTTTTTAATAATAATGACAAAGTGATGAGGACACCTAGTCAGAATTGTATGAGCAAATTACAGGATTTAGGAATCAGCAATCTGATATCTAATCTACCACTTCAAATTTAAAAGACCCTTTCTATTGACTCTGCCTATATATTTGTCAAAATAAACCCATACTCCTATTTCTCAATATATTTTTCTACATACACATGCCTCCTTGAATAATTGTATTATTTACGTAAGTGTCTCATTAGATTAACTATGTAAACTTCCTAAGTCTTATGTTTTCCTTAAATATATTTTCTCCCACCATGGATATGATTAGAGCAAATGTTATGCAGACACAGAGAATCCTAGGACTAGAATGGATCTCTAGTCTCACCGTCTATTTTCAATAAGTTACCTAGTTAAGAATTCTAAGATGATTTTTAAGAAATTTCCCCTACGATTTTTAACAAACCTTTATCTTTCCTGGACGTGGAGACAGTAAAGTGAGTCAATATATTAGTACTGAGCTTAGGGACCTCTAAAGTCCTTTTCTTCAGCCTGCTGGCCCATTACCAACTCATGTGATCCCATAAACAAAATAGATTTGTTTTCATAAGCATCTTCAAGAGTTGCAGGGTCCTTTTGTGGAAGTCCAGACAGGTTGCATTATCTGAGTTCTTCCAGCAACCTAGTTATTAGAACTCAATTAAAAATGAAAGCCTAGTAAGAGTGACTCAGAACCCAGGTTGTTCTTATTTTCTGTTCATGGTTTTATTGTGGCTCAGAGCAGGAGGCTGGAGCTCAAGGAGAGGAGGTACTGGTAGAATAAAGTCACTAAATGCAGGCTTTCTGCCCAACAACTCCATATTGCCTATAGACTCAGGGTGTGAATTATTGTGGGGGGAAAAGAGTAGTGTGAATGGATCAACCAGTAGATGACTGGTATTTTGTTTTGTTTTGAGTTACGAGCAAAAAGTTTTCTCTCAGCTGGCCCCAAGGCTGGAAAATCTGGAAGAATGGTTAGAGCACTGGTTTTTAACCTTGGCCGTATATTAGATTCACTTGGAGAAGTGTTTAAATCCCCTGTGCCCAGCCTGCATCCCAGACCCATTAATCAGAATCTCTGGGGGTGGGGCCAGGCATTAGTATTTTTTAAGGCCTCCCAAGAGATTCAAAATTCACAGCCAAATTTGAAAACCACTGTCCAAAAAGCTACTAATTCCTGGGTCCCATCACAAGCATCCAGATGCAAAAGATCTGGAGTCCAACCTGGTCACTAGGATTCCTGCAAGCTCCCCAGGTGATTTCAGTGGGGTAGGCAGGCTTAGAGATGAGGGAGCAATGCAGTGTCTGTATAAAATAGAAGACATTCTATATGTAGTGAGAACACCTTCTCGTCTATCTTATTCACCACCCTTTCTCCCAGCCAGGGGAAAATGTCTATGCATTAGGAAGGCGTAATCTTGCACAGAGCATTTCCTTATCAAGATCCTGAGAGAGGACTTTGTAATGTAATGGGGGAGGTGGGTAGATAACTCTACCATGTACATCTGCTAAGGGTTTCCAACAAGAAGCTGCCTCTAGCAATGTAGGCTACATATGAGTTTCAGGCTCTCAGGAAAAAGGGAAAGGTTTCTACCTGGAGTGGAGGTGACACACACCTCACAACCTCTCTTTCCCACCTCGGGACTTTGAGTTCCTGGAAGAACCTCTGGTTCACATCAGAGGCCACCAGAAGCTGCAGAATTAGTAAGACCCACGTTGGAGTAGGAACTTAATGGTTCTTTATACTGGAAGGGAGAGATGAGTTTGAATCTTTGGGAAGGATGAAAAGATAGAGAAGGGTGGAAGAGAGAGGAACTGCCAAAAGAAAGGGTCCATTGCAGTTGGGCACCTGAGAATCAAGAAGCCAGGTGGGTGATCAACTTGGTGGCATATCATTATTTAAATTGCTTCAAACTCTGTTACTCACAGGAGAGTCACAACCAAAGAGCCACAAGGGTGACATTTGGGACAAGTCTTTTAGGCCTCCTTCCTTTCTGAACAGAATCGAAGCCCTGGAGACATAGTGAGCAAAGGAAAATGTTTGAGCCAGTACTTGGACATCAGAAAGCCGCAGGATTTCACACGGGGGAGAAAGAAAACCTGACATGATTATATTCACTGTTTCTTCCCAACCTGCCGAGCTTATGAGGCCAAACAGAACAAAATTTCATCTTATAATACCCCAAATACCTATTTTCAAACATAGAGTGAAAGTGTGATTCTTGAGTGTAAAAATGCATCTTTGTGTTCTCTCTGAGAGAGCATGTGGGCCAGGGAAGGCCTCTCATACAAGCCCCTTATTCCTGCCCTGCCCAGCCAGCTGGCTTGGCCTTGGGCCCAGGTGGCATTCTTGGTGGGCAGGGCCTCCGTCTCTGGGATGCCGAGATGGTGATGGGGCAAAGAAGATTGAGAGAAGTGGCTGGCATAAGAGAGTTGTGCCATTACTGACTTTAAATTATGCTCTTATCCTGGGATTTCTTTATTGGCTCTGATTCAAAGCCAGTGGTCTGCCAGCACCATGATGTCAAAGATACCCATCACTCCAACTCTTCTACTTCTCACCTGCTCTCCCCAGCATTGCTCATTAGGCAGCATGATCTTCAGGGCTTCCCTTCCCCTTTGGATTAGCTTGTTATCTGCTTTTGAAGCTAAGCCCTCATTAATGAATTCCTGGATGGGAGAATACGCCCAGCCATTGCCAGCATAATCCATCCCTCGGGGATCCTTTGCTTCCCATCAGAAAAGGGGCAGACGTTTGGCTGCTGTTCAGCCGAGGGCTTTACAATTCCAGTTTGATAAAGCCTTGGAGAGTCTCTCTCTGGGAACCCACTTCCTCAATCACAAGCATTTCAGGGCTAATTACACTGGCTTAATGCACCTGGCTTTCTCTTACACTTAAAACTTCAATGGAAGAGAAAATATTCTGATTGATCGGCATTTATTGGAGAGCCAGGGAACCAATGGTGCATAGTCCGTTTCATGGCATATGCTAGGTCAGAGGGAGCAGTAGTCACCTTCAACCCCAGGGAGAGCTTTCTATCCTCCTAGTACTAGCGGGTCATAAATCATCCTGAGAATCTAGGTGCTGAGGCATCAGTGGACTCTGGCTGTTTTCTGAAGGTTTAGTGTGTGTTAACACAAGAATAAATTGCAAGCTGGTGTATCTCTGTGGGAGGCCGGAGAGAGCAGTGGTTAAGAGACAGGCAGACCTGGGTTCCAATCCTATCTCCATCACTGACTGTATAGGATTCAAGAGAAAGTAATTATTCGCCCCAAGTTTTCATTTCTTCAGCTGTAAAGTGAGGGTAGTCTTACCTAGTGCATACAGCAGTTCTCAACGTTAGCCTGCACTAGAGCCACCTGGGCCTCACTCCCAGGGATACTGACATGACTGGTATGGGCTGCATCGGAGGATTAGAAGGCTTTACACACCCCCCCTCCCAGGAGTGAGAGGCTCTGTCATGTGGGTTTATTGTGAGGCTGAATCAAGGCGGTGCATAGAAAGCATTGCTTTGTGTTATCTGACTATAAAATAAAGCTCAGCCAGGTTGGGTGAGCCCGAGTGGGGGCGGTGAAGGATTGAAAAAAGACAGACAAGAGAAGAAAGCTGGGTCTCCGTGGGACACTGCCCTCTCTGATGGAGAGACAGTGCCGACGCCCACAAGCCTTGTCTTTATTTTATAGCCAGAGTCCACGAGGCAAAGTAAGGGCATGACCAAGATGTTTACAACATTCTCCTGGGTTTCGATTCCACTCAACTACATGCACCTGAACTCTATCGAGACCACATCACTCAGACACGTGGGGCCATGTGTTCGGACCATAGGTTCAAGCTCACAACTATAGCTGTTGGCTATAATTGTGCTGGGAGGGCTCTGCCCTCCAAGCTGGGACTTGCACGTGGCAATGAGAGGACTGTGCCCTCTCATCAGTCCAAACACGGTAGCTGCTCCCCACAGTGGGGGGAGTTTGGCTGCTCCAGACAGCAATTCTGACCTCTACCTCCTGATCCAAAAAATGAAGGTGCTTAAACCCACTCACCAGCATGTTCCAAGCTGCTGGACAAAGTGGACCTCCATGGAGTGAAGCAGAACAAGAAGCTGGTGAGCCCCATGGACATGAAGCCTAAATGCCCCTAAAGACCAATCATGCAACCAAATTCTAACACACTGTGGACCAGACTTGTTGAGTGATGTTCCAGTCATCTCCTGCTTTATTTAAAAAAAAACACCACAATAGTTTAAAATAGCAACTGACATTTTGCTCATGAATCTGCAATTTGGACAGGGCTTGGCAGGTGCAGTTCATCTCATCGTCTTCTTTTTTAATCCTCACCTGAGGATAATTTTCCATTGATTTTTAGGGAGAGTGGAAGGGAGAGGGGAAGCCAGAAATATCAATGTGAGAGAAACACATCGAATGGTTGCCTCCTGCACATGCCCCGACCAGGGCCCAGGCCAGGGAGGAGCCTGCGACTGAGGAAATGCCCTTGACTGAAATCAAACCCGGGACCCTTTGGTCCGTAGGCCAATGCTCTATCCACTGAGCCAAACCAGCTAGGGCGAAGTTCATCTCTTCTTAATGGGATATCGGCCACTAGACTGGGGCTGAGTATCCACGTTCCTCCCCGTGTCTTTATATCTCTACTGGTAGAGGTGGCTCCAGGCCATGGTAGGCCAGAACGCCTACTATTTCCCCTGACTTAAATGTGTTCCAGGAAGTAGATTGTTTGACCCTCATTTCCCCCCTTTTAAATGGCTTAATTTATTTGCCGTGTTTGTCCTTTTTGTGTGTCTTTGCGTCACAAGGACAAGAGAAGGAGAATAGATGTATTCTGAGGTGAAATAGAAGTAATTTACAATACAGTCACCATTAGTGGTGGAACCATTTCTTCTGTTTGTAAGCTTTGAAACACTGTGTGTGAAGTTGGCTGTAACCCTCCCCACCCTGCTTCAACTCACTTTGGCCATTTCTACAGACACTTCCCCAGGCCACTTTTCCTCGCGTGTCTCAGGGGATGTGAAGGGGACAACAGAAGCCACATTCAGGACACCCTCCCCACCTTGACCGTAGACCCCTGGCTCCGGCCCCTAACCTGGCCCAGGCTGCGCCGGCTCCTGGGAGGCTCTGGCTGCAGTGCATCTGGCCCTTTGTTAGGCTGACAGCAACCTAATTGCATATCTCTTTTCTCATTGAAGCAAAATTGTTGGCATTCCACAGGAGCTGTTGGCTGTATACTGTGCCATCTGCTCCTCCGTGATAAGGAAATAATTGATTATTCTAAAGACTTTTTTTCCCCTGAAGATTCTTAACTCTTCATGCCCACGGCACTGAATGAAGAGAGAGGGACCTACCCTTGCACGATAGCCCTACTTTCACTAAAATGGAGTAAGCGGCAGCTTCAGGAAGCCACAGTTCCCTTCTAACTAATTTATTTTCTGACAAACTCCGATGAAGTGATTACTATATGCCAGGCACTGTTCTGAGGACTTTACAAACATTAGCTCATTTAATCTCAGTGCAGCCCTGTACTGCAGGGAGGAGGGAGTGAGGGTCTCTGGAACATTCTGGTTGTTGATCTAGAATCAGTGATGGCGAACCTATGACACGCGTGTCAGAGGTGACACACGAACTCATTTTTTTGGTTGATTTTTCTTTGTTAAATGGCATTTAAATATATAAAATAGATATCAAAAATATAAGTCTTTGTTTTACTATGGTTGCAAATATCAAAAAATTTCTATATGTGACATGGCACCAGAGTTAAGTTAGGGTTTTTCAAAATGCTGACACGCCGAGCTCAAAAGGTTCGCCATCACTAGATCTAGATGCTGGTTACCTGGGTGTGCTCAGGCGGTGAAAATGTGCTGACTATGCACTTACGGTGTTACATGCTTATGCATGTTATTCTTCAAAAGAATTAAAACAAGAATTGCAGTGTAGTAGATACTATTATTTCTACCCCTTTTACAGACGGGAAGACTGAGGCCTAGAGCCTGCTTTTGGTCACATAGCTCAAATAGTTCAGCTGGGGGACTGGAGGGGGCCGATGGGG
>NW_005367209.1:5201905-5207301 GCF_000412655.1 Myotis brandtii
GGGGGACATATATAATATTTTCAATAATAAATCTTTAACAAATAAAATAAATAAAAATAAAAAGTTCAGCTGGAATTGGAAGCCAGTCTCCCGATGGACTCCAGGCTCTTGCTGCCCCTCTGCGTATGGCGTGAGGAATGCAGGCAGGCAGTGCGGGAGCCGGTCCACAGGGCAGGACGGGACTCTGGTACAGAGGTGATGGGTCACCGTGAAGCAGGTAATACGTTGGTCAGGAGGGGCCCCAGGGAGAGCAGCGGGAGATGCCAGGGAACTGGAGCCCCACACGGGAGCCTCTGATTCACCAGATCACTCCCTCTCCTTTCTCCAAGTTGACTTTTTTTTTTTCACCAAGTTGACTTTTGGTAAAAATGAGACAAAAGACAAATAGATTAAATGACCTAGAGCAGTGGTCGGCAAACTCATTAGTCAACAGAGCCAAATATCAACAGTACAACGATTGAAATTTCTTTTGAGAGCCACATTTTTGAACTTAAACTATATAGGTAGGTACATTGTTATTAACTTAATTAGGGTACTCCTAAGGCTTAGGAAGAGCCACACTCAAGGGGCCAAAGAGCCGCATGTGGCTCAAGAGCCACAGTTTGCCGACCACAGACCTAGAGAGTCTTCAGGCAGATACCACACTCACAATTCCATCCCTTCCCACCCAGCTCAGAAAAAGCCCCACGACTCACCGAAGGAGGAAACCAAACTTCCAAGGCACATCCTGAGACCACTAAGAGCCGGGTGGCTTCTTCTTCCCTCTCTGGTTCATCTTCAGACACAGGTCACACATTCCTAGTTTCTATAGCACCATTTCGCCTTCAACAATAACAGCAGTGACCTGGAGTCTGTGGGCCAGGAATTTGACTTGTTTACAAAAATAAAGACTGAAAGACGAGTATCTCCTCAACTGCGCACTTGGGAGCTGAAGCCCAAGCAAACAGCAGGCACAGTGCTGCGAAGGGAGTTCTTACCCAGCGAGTCCATCTGAGCAGACATTTGCTATGAGACAAAGGAGGCTCTGAGCCACAATACCCTGGACCCCCATGTAGGAGCTTAACGTCTTCTGCTGACCCTGAGATGGAGATTCAAGTGCAAATAGTTCATGTGGGAAGTGGTCCCAGGACCTGAGGAAGTGAGACCGAGAAGGGGGAGCCAGCACAGGGAGTATGAAGGTGTCCACTGTGGACAACTGGCGCTCAGTCCTGCTGGGGCCTCTGGGAAATGGCACAACCCAGGCCAGAGTTGTCCATCATTCCACTGAGGACTGACCACCATGACTATGACAGCCCTGCCATGCGCCAAGCATGCTCTAGCAAATGGAGAGCCAGGGGGCTTGAGGAGGAAACCCCTGGAGTGAAGCAAGGGCGAGTGCTATGGGCTGTGAGCAGCCACTGACAGCCCCAGCTGCATCTTTAAACCCTAAAGGCCATCTGGATGCACTGGCCACCTGAGTCTTGTTTAATGATCTAGACCTGCTGTTTTGACTCCCTCTCCTACTTCCTGTTCTGGGTGGGTCCAACCCTCCTGGTCAGGCAAGAACCCTGCCTCAGAGCACGAGGTCAGTGTCAAGTCTGCATTCCTGACTTCCAGAATTTCCTTTCAAGCACAGGGCTGGAGTAGACCAGTCTCTACCAAGTGGGTCCCGACCTATAGCTATATTCTCTAAGAATGCATTCAACTGGAAAGTAAGGTCAGCTTCCCCTTGAGCACGCGGACTCAAGATAGATAACCCTTGACTACTTAGCGTATTCTTCCTGTTTGTTCCTGAGGTACACCCGTCCCAGTTGCTCCCCAGCCCTTCCATAGGCTGGGTGCACTGTTCACTTCATTTGCATGTTATTTCCCCCTCACCATACCGTTGCCATTGTTGGGGTTCAGGGCAGTGGCCTGAAAATATCCCACGATGGCGTATTGATTATTTTGAATGAAAATCACTTGAGAAGCAGCAGGAGTGGAGTTGCTCTCTCACGCTCCTGTCTCTCTAACTGCAGGAAATAAATCTCCAGGAGAAAGCTGCCCTCCTGCTACAGAAGGGTTAACAAGCAAACTAATTAATGAAGACGCAGCCTCGTTGCCAGAGAGAATCAGAGCTGAGAAGCCCATGTGAACAAATGCTTGTTAATTTGCCTATTTACTGCCCGAAGCCTACATTCTACTTAAATTCCTCACGAACCATGTGCCCCCCAAACCTAGGCTCCTTTGTCTTGTTAAATCCTCACACATCTATTGTTTCTCTATGTAAAGAGTCTATAATAATAAAAGTGTAATATGCTAATTAGACTGAACCTTCCGGACATCCTTCTGGATGATCTTTGGATGAAACCAGGGCTGCGAGGGAAGCCCGGCCGGGTCCCAGAGGGAAGCCAGTGCCAGCAGCCAGGGGAAGGAAGGCCTATATATATATAATCAAAAGAGAATTCCTGAGAATCTAGAGGTAGACACCAACTATAATAATGGGCAAACCATAATCTCTATAGATGTTTCCTTCACCAGTCAAATAAAAGATTGTGACTAGATGGGAGGGAGGGGGGAGAGGGAGAGATTGAGAGAGAGAGAGGAAGAAAGAGAGAGAGAGACATCAATGTGAGAGACACACATTGATTGGTTGCCTCCCAAATGCGCCCCAGCCAGGGCTGGGGATCAAACCTGCAATCCAGTTATGTGCTTTGATGAGAATCGAACCCATGACCCTTTAGTGTGTGCCCAATCTTTTAACCATTGAGCACACTGGCAAGGACAAGAAGCCCATTTTATTCATTAAAACTCAAAACCTTATAAAATGCTCCCTGATGTTGGTGTAAATACTTCATGTAATGGTTTGTATGCCTTCGGTTGCTTCTGCTAACCCTTTCAGGTCTCCATTTTTACAAGAAAAATGAATTTTTCTGCCACTTTATTTATCTGGATGAACATTTTTGCACATCTCTACAAGACAACGGTAATTTGCATTCATAACAAAGGTCCCGAAGCACACAGAATCTTGGAGTATCTTCTGATCTGTCAAAAGAAAAGTAATTATGTCACAATATCAAGTATACTTTGATATATTTTGAAAACTAATATAAATGATAATAATTACTTAGTAACTGTTTAATTGATCCAAATGTTCCATTCATTAGCTAGGCAGCAAAATGGGAAATTTAACATTTAAGGGGAAAATTAAGATTGTATTAATAAAGAGTAAAATTTAAGTGACTCTCTTATCTCCAAGCCACTTTCTCAAAGCACAATTTTAAATGCTAAATTTATTGCTTTTATTGTTTGGGGTTTTTTTACCATATACCTCCTAACATTTGACCTTTTCATCTGATTCCTTTAATTTTTATTCAAAAGGTAAATTTATAAAGACAATTGCCCTCTAGAGCAGCAGTTCTCAACCTTGGCTGCACATTAGAATCACCTGGGAATCTTTTTAAAATCCTGATTTCTGGGCCTCATCCTCCGGAAATTCTGTTTCTTTGTTATGGGGTGAGGCCACAACATTAGTAACAAAGAAACAGAATTTCCGGAGGATGAGGCCCAGAAATCAGGATTTTAAAAAGATTCCCAGGTGATTCTAATGTGCAGCCAAGGTTGAGAACCACTGCTCTAGAGGGTGATGAGTCAGAAAATGAAAGCAGCTGAGTCATCATCCAATTTGATAAACTCTGGAAGTTACAACAAAATGTGTGGCGAGGGAGGAAGATGAACTTGTTCATCCATCAGAAACATCTGGGTTGCACTTACCATGCATGTGCCAGACACCACATGCACCAGCCCTGGACTCTAGACCAGTTTTAGGTCCCTGGTCTTCAATTTGTTGTTGTTATTAATCCTCACTGGAGGATATTTTTTCATTTATCTCTTTAGAGAGAGTGGAAAGGAGGGAGAGAGAAACATCAATGTGAGAGAGACACATAGATTGGTTGCCTCCCGCACATGCCCAGGTGTGACCGGGGATCAAACCCATGACCTTTTGGTGTGAGTAACAATGCTCTAACCACTGAGCAACTGGCCAAGGCTGGTCTTCAATTTTTTTTATTGTAAACCTATTAAACAATTCTTTATTTTTTTAAATATATATTTTATTGATTTTTTACAGAGAGGAAGGGAGTGGGATAGAGAGTTAGAAACATCGATGAGAGAGAAACATCGATCAGCTGCCTCCTGCACACCCCCTACTGGGGATGTGCCCACAACCAAGGTACATGCCCTTGACTGGAATCGAACCTGGGACCCTTGAGTCCGCAGGCCGATGCTCTATCCACTGAGCCAAACCGGTTAGGGCCAATTCTTTAGATAGAAGGGGTCCAGTCTGAATATGCCTCCCTTTGTAACCAATAACCTTAATCCATCCAGCGCACACCTGTCTTCCCTGCTTCTCCCTCCCAGTCTGTCCTCTGATTAAAACACCACTCGCCACCTTTAAAACAGCTCAGCTCTTTTTAGAAATAACTAAACACTTGAGTGACCATTTGTTTATCCGTTCTTTTTCTGCTGCCAAACTTTGTTTCTAACTGACCCACTGATCTTGACTCACACTCAGTAAAAATGGATGATGTATTCCCATTGATGCTAGCCCAACACTGTTATGTAGATGAAACCCCAACACCAGACCTGGCGTTGGTCACCATGGTATGAAGTGCCCATTCAATTCTTTGTCTACTTTTCTGTTTGGGTGTCCAACTTTTTCTTATCAATTGGCAGAAGTTCTTTATGCATTCTGGATATGAGTCCTTTAATGGATATAAATATTACGGTCACCTTTTCCCACACTGTGGCTTGCTTTTTTATTCTTTGAATAGCCTTTTTGTGAACAGATATTCTGGATTTTCATGTAGTCCAATTTTTCAATATGTAACCTGTTTAAGAAAGCTTTTCTAATCCCAAGGATATAGGAATATTCTCTTATTTTTTTTCTAAAAACTGTATTGTTTTACTTTTCACATTTAGATCAACCACCCACCTAAAATTGATTTTTGTGTAAGGCAGGAAAGGTGAAATATAAGTTCCTGGTACCTGCAGGTGGTGGTTGTAAGTTAATGCCTCCTGCTACCTGGGACTGCCAGCAATAGGCCTGGATGGATGTGGCATTCTGGCCCTCCCTTGAGTCATCAGGTAACCTGGGTGCTTCAGAGCTAGAGCAAACATAGAGAGACTCCTTGAGTTTTTCTCTATTTGCCAGTTTCTTAGAGGAGAATTGATATTTTGGAACTGATTTATTTTTTCTTTATTTGCCAGTTTCTTAGAGGGAAACCTGAGTGTTATCCTATCTAATAATAGACAAATATTGAAATTAACCATACCTCCGCTACGCTTCCCATTGGCTAATCAGCGAGATATGCAAATTAACCACCAACAAAGATGGCGGCCGGCAGCCACGCAGCTGAAGCGAGCAGGAGGTTTGCTTG
>NW_005367209.1:5207646-5210770 GCF_000412655.1 Myotis brandtii
CCCCTCATCCAGGCTGGCCAGGCACCCAAGCGGGACCCCCACCCTGATCCGGGACAGCCTTCAGGGCAAACCAGCTAGCCCCCACCCGTGCACCAGGCCTCTATCCTATATAGTAAAAGGGTAATATGCAAACTGACCCTAACAGCTGAAAGACTGGGAATGACTGGTCACTATGACACACACTGACCACCAGGGGGCAGACGCTCAATGCAGGAGCTGCCCTCTGGTGGTCAGTGAGCTCCCACATGGGGGAGCTCTGCTCAGCCATAAGCCAGGCTGATAGCTGCCAGTACAGCAGTGGTGGTGGGAGCCTCTCCTGCCTCCACAGCAGTGCTAAGAATGTCTGACTGCAGCTTAGGTCTGCTCCCCGCTGGCAAGTAGACATCCCCCGAGGGCTGCCGGGCTGCCAGAGGGATGTCTGATTGCCAGCTTAGGCCCAATCACCTGGGGAGCAGGCCTAAGCCAGCAGGTGGTCATCCCCCGAGGGGTCCCAGACTGCGAGAGGGCACAGGCTGGGCTGAGGGCCCTTCCCCCCACCCAAGTGCAAAAATTTTTGTGCACCGGGCCTCTAGTCTATATAATAAAAACCCAGTGGTCGTAACACCATAACAACCAAAGACCAGTCACCAGGAGGTGCCTTGACGCTGCTTCCCACGGCTTGCCAGGTCTGGGTCTCGTGTGATTTCACGCACTGAGCCCCTAGTGTGAACATAAGAGCCAAAAAAAGAAAAACCCCTTTAGAGCAGAACCCAACTGGTTGCCCCCGACTCTGTGAATTTAAGCTTTGAAATTAATAAGAGCAGTCCCCTTTGGAGGCAGTTCCCTTTTGTGACCATCAATGACCAGTGCAGCAAAGGTGGCCAAGCCTCTACCCTAATTTATTTATATGCAGACAGTCAAGCCTCACAGACCTTTCATCTCAACAATTCACCCAGCACCATTCTCCCTCCTTCCTCACCACTGCATTGGCATGGGCTGGAGAGGTGTGCCCCTTGGCTATTCTGAAGAGAAACTATAGACTTATACATAGGACAATATTAGGGAGTCGATGGCAGAGTAGGAGGTGTCTGGCTTGTGAACTTGTAGGAGGGGTCTGGCTTCAGGAACTCATTTCTAGTTCCAAGACCTGGGCAAGTCACTTAACCTCTCTGAGCTTTTTTTTTTCTTAACTGTGACATGGGGGGTTGGGATGGGCAGTCTCAATGGCCCCTTCAATATTGTATGATTCTGTGAGATTTTAAACAGTACTGAAGTCAAGCATGATGACAAGTGTTTCTAAAGTAGAAATTAGGCTTTGGGGGCACCCCAAGTCTTAAGTGGGGTGTCTAAAATCAAAATGTAGGTGTTTCGATGATGACTGTTCCTCCAACCAGTAGTAAACCTCCATATTACAATTAAAATAGTAAAATCTGAGAGCCACAGAGGAACTCCCAATTCATCTTTTCTTTTTGATGATGAAGAAACACAGACGCAGAGTCATTCTGAGCTAATTCTCAGTTCATTCTAAGTCCTTTGACTCTCTGCCTGGTGCTCTAACAACTAATCCAGCTGGCTTTATTAAACTGCATTTTCCAAATGGGTAAATTGGATGATGAAAACGTCACATTTAAAGTTCTCTAGCTGTGCTTTGGCATTTAATAAAAGGAAAGAAAAATGGGAATTATGTTGTGTTTTTGTTTTTTATGTATGTGTGTGTGTGCCCTCATTATTCAGGAATGCCAGAGAGCATTTGCTTTATGTCCTCCATAGTAACTCCTAGACAAAGGCAAGAAATAGAGATCCCTTCCCCAGCCCAGACTTGGAACCCACTAAAAGGTTGCAAACCATTTCGCCAAAGGCAAACTTAGAGTGGATAGATCCATCTTGTCACTTCGCTGGGATGTGAGAGCTGTACCCCAGGGGGATGGGGAGTCATGTGCAGAAATTGGCCCCCTGTGCTTGCTTCTGAATGTCCCAGAGTGAAGTTGAGTGGTCTTATTGCAGGGGACACTGACTTCCATCTAAAACAACAAAGGGAACAAATTTCCTTAATTCACTGAGCAGAGCCACTGTATTCTTCATAACAAATTACCACAAACTAAGTGGCTTACGACAGCCCACATTTATTCTTTTACGGTTCTGGGGGTCAGAAGTCTTAAGTGAGGTGTCTAAAATCAAGGTGTAGGTAGGGTTGTGTTCTTCTGGCTCTCCAACGTGTATCACTCCAACCTTCGCTTCCATCAGCCTATCTTTTTCTATCTTTGACCTCCTCCCTCCTTCTTATAGGGACCCTTGAGATTACACTGGACCCACCTGAATGATCCAGAATAATCTCTCATCTCAAGATCTTTAACTTAATCACACCAGCAAAGTCCTTTTTGCCATGTAAGGTAACACACTCATAGCCAGGAATTAAGACATGAACATCTTTGGGGAGGGGGGCTGGGTTATTCTGTCTACCACACCCACTACATAGATGTAATGTTTAGAGAAGGAAATATACCACAGACAGTCATTACAACTACTCATGTGCTTTGGAAACTTACTTCTCTCTCAGCTCCCATTTGCCCAGCTGTATAATGAGGTGGTGGTAGAAGTTGTTTCTAAGTCTCTTCTAATTCCAACATTCTGTGGTTCTAGAACCGTGCTGTTGCAACAGTAGCCACATACAAGATAATGAGCAATTGAAATATGGCTAAGTGTCCCCCTGGCTGGGGGCTCAGTTGGTCGGAGTGTCATCCTGTACACCAAAATGTTGCCGGTTCACCCGGTCAGGGCACATACCTAGGCTGTGGGCTCGATTCCCTGTCAGGGCGGGTTCAGGAGGCAACCAATTGATGTTTCTCTCTCACATCGATGTTTCTCTCTCTCTCCCTTCCTCTCTCTAAAAAAATCAATAAAAAACATGTCCTTGGGTGAGGAGATATATATAATATATATATTAGTATATATCTATATCTATATCTATATCTATATCTAGGGCGGGTTGAGGCAACCAATTGATGTTTCTCTCTCACATCGATGTTTCTCTCTCTCTCCCTTCCTCTCTCTAAAAAAATCAATAAAAAAAAACACCTTGGGTGAGGAGATATATATAATATATATATTAGTATATATCTATATCTATATCTATATCTATATCTAT
>NW_005367209.1:5212727-5236637 GCF_000412655.1 Myotis brandtii
AAGAGAGAACTGCTTCCCCTAAGGCTGGTGTTGAATAGTTCAGGCTTGAGGGACAGAGACTCAGAGGTCTCCTTGGAGGTGACACCATCTCTTGAGTCCAGGCTTTGCTCGTGATGCTCCATCTGACTGGGGCAGTGTCTCCAGCCCGGCGGGCCCTGGTCTTCTCTGTCTTAAGCCAACTCATCCTGCCCTTCCTAGCTTAGAGGAAACTTTAAGAGCTTTTCTCTGTCACCCTGGACCAGCTTCAAAGCCTTTTACATCTCTCATCACCCTGCAATTCCCCCTCATTATGATTTATTTAACATCTGTTCTTCAACACCATGAGGGTTGTTTACTGGCAAATCCCCAACATCTAGCTAAGTGCCTGGCAGGCACATAGCTATCAAAATCTCATGCTCTGAATTGCATAAGTAGAGAAAATTGGAAAGAGGAAGAAAATTCACGATAGATAGAAGGGATCCAGTCTGAATATGCACCAGAAACACACACACACACACACACACACACTTCAGGAGGCCGGATTGGAATGCCCCAATCTTCCACTTTGAGCCCATCTGGGTTCAGACAGTGGCCTGCTCTGCTTTAGGCACCTGGGGCTTTCATCACTTCCACTCCCTCCCCGCTGAGCCCAATTCATGCTGAGTTTTCAGCTTGTCTGCAGGAAAAGCCCAGGCAGCCCAGTGCACAAACTGAGTCCAGCCAAGCTCTTTCATTAACCAGGTGCACAGGCTTGGGGAGGCCACGCAGCCTCTGTGGGCTTCCCTTTACCTGTCAAAGAAGCAGCTCACACAAAAGGACCTCGAATGTTCCTTCAATCTCAAACCACACGAGTCTAATTTGGATAGAGTGGTGGCAGGATTTTTCCATTAAACCTCAACCTGGTTAATAGAAATGAAACCAAGCCTTGCAAGTCTCAAGAACAAAAGGGGTGATTGTTCTTTCTTCAAAAATCTTGTAAATTATAACACAGACTGGCTGCACCATGACGTTTTGGGTTTGAATAAACGCTGATTATGTTGGTATGTTTTCCTGTTTCACCTTCTTTTCTGATTATTTATCTAAAATGCAGGTTAGGCCTTGCATACGCAATGAGTATTTGTGGTTTTTTGGAAAGAGGCTGTAATGATTTGTAAGTGTCTTCACTTTGAGTTTATAACATCCCTTAGATGTTCAACTAACTCAATACAATTGCTTCCTCAAGATGCTTTGCCCATGTGTTTACTGAGTGGGCTTATGGAGAACAAATAATCACACATTTTCTCTCCCACAGAATTCCAAAGGTGATCTAAGAGGGCCCACAAGCAAAAAACATGGTAAGACCACTATTTCAGAAAAACAATCTGGTGAAATTGTTCGTGGATTGAAAAATAAATTTTATTGCAAAACTTTACTCAGAAACATTAGCCAGATATATTTTAGAACATATTTTTCCAGTGTTAACACTCGGTTCCAAGTGAGGTTTTGGAAATTAATTCATACAACCGTGTGGTTTCTGATCCCATGCATTTGGAAACAAGAAATTGGACCAAAACCCCAAATTATAGGCTATAAAAAAATTTGCAGTAGAAAAATCACATCAGGGCTCAAACATTTACAACAACCACCAGTATTTTTAAAAAATTTTTATGGATGTATAATAACATAGATACAGAAAAGTGCACAAATGGTAAGTGTACAGCGAGGTGCATTTTTGCAAAATGAACACACAGATGTCCTGAGCACACAGAGCAAGAAACAGAACCTACCCAGCCCCCCTGTGCCTCCTTCCAGGCACTTCTCCCTCCAAGGTGACCTCTGAATGGGGTGAGAGAGCAAGGCACCTGAAAAGGTACATCTAAGTCAAGAATGGCAGGATGAGTAGTATTTGGACCAGAAAGAGCGAGGAGACAGGCTGGGTGGGGACAGTGTCCCAGCAAGGTGGAGCACCATGTGCAAAGCCTGACTCCTCACAACGCAGATGACTTTTGCCTATGTTGGTACTTTATATAAATGGGATCATTTTGTTCCTGGCTTCTTTCATTCAACATTTTGTCTGTAGCTGTAAATTATTCACTCTCATTACTATATTTTAGGGTGAGAATATACATCACTTTGCTTATCCATTTTGCTGTTGTGGGCATTTGGGTCCTTTTCAGATTAGGATTATCACCAGCATTTTTTAATGTATATTTCTATTGATTTCAGAGAGGAAGGGAGAAAGGGATAGAAACATCAATGAGAGAGAATCATTGATCAGCTGCCTCCTGCACGCCCCCTACTGGGGACTGAGCCCACAACCCAGGCATGTGCCCTTGACCGGAATCGAACCCGGGACCCTTCAGTCTGCAGGCCAATGCTCTATCCACTGAGCCAAACTGGCTAGGGCCCCTGTTTCTTAAATAGCTTTTAAAACCACCTTTCTCTTTCCAGTCCCATCACCACTGCAATAATTTTCTAACTGGTTTCTCTCAAGTATCTTGCTCTGACCAGGAATCAAACCATGACCTGATTCATAGGTCGATGCTCAATCACTGAGCCACACCGGCCAGGCTCCCACCAGTATTTCTATCAATGACTTAGATGTGACATTCCCAGGTCATTTGTCCAGTCGTTGCGAAGATAAGTCAGTGAAATAAAACCAATGAACCAGAAAAAATGGTTCTCAAGGGCCACGCTGCACCAGCATCCCTGATGGCTTCTTAAAGTGCGGATCGCTGGATCCCACCCCCAGGATGTCTGATTCAGTAGATCTTGGGTGAACCCTGGGAATTATCGTTCCTAACACAATCCTGAGTGATGCTGAAACTGCTCCAGGGACCACACTTTGAAAACCACTGAACTAGAGATATTGGAAATATCTTTGCCTCTGCGGGACCAGTGCCGGATGAAGGGCACAGGCAGTCGGCAGCAATCCCTAACACCCAGACACATCTTCAAAATCGCTCCAACTTTATACAGCTCTTACACAGAAAAGTATTTCTTTCTTTCATGGGGAAAAGGAGACCTTTCAGGTTATAAAAAACAGAGACCCACTCAGGTTCCCTCAGGTGACTCGGTTTTTATAAGGAGAAGTAGGGAGTAAGGAAGCTCAGGAAATACTAACAAGCGCCACTCCGCTAGGCCTTAGGTAGCTGTGCTTAACAACTTATGGAGCAAATGAGTCACCAGGAGATCTTGTGACTAGGAGGTCAAGGATAAGGCCCAATATCCTGTGTTTCTAACGAGCTCCCAGGGGATGCTGTTGCTTCTGGTCCACAGAGTGACCAGATTGCGGAGAATGGAGCCTCTTTCATCCCAGTGCAGACACGGCAGCTGAGCTGCTTATCCCCTGGCAGCTCTGAGGACCCTCTAGCAACTCGGGAAGTCTTCCAAGCTCAGACCCAACACCTCCACTTCTACTTTCCTCTGTAGCTTCTCTCCTACTCCCCCACGTCCCTGCCAGTGGTTCCTCCTGCCTTGAGTGTGTGCTCACTGCCTTCTCTCCAATTTGGTGCCTCTCAACTATCTGCTGATACTGTTTCTATACCTTATATTCTAATTCCCCAAGAGAGAGGATCTGATTGGGTCAGAACACAGCTTTTTCTGCATAGAATGCTCCTGTTGGGCAGAGTTCTTCCACTTCAAAGGCCAGAGCATACCTACCTGTGGGTCAGAGGTGCCAGTCACTGGCCTCATTAGTAGGAGCCTGGGGTACAAAGAATGATTACCTTACGGTGGTTCTCAGTGAAGCATAGTAATCCCTCCTTTGGAAAACTGCTGTTTGAACTACTCTGTTATTCTTAGTCTCTTATTCTGTAGGTCAACTCTGTTATTTTTAGATAGTCTCTTATTCTTTAGCTTGAATAATAGAAAGGATAAACTTAATTGTCTGACCTTGCAAGCTAGCCATCTAACATAAGGGACTGATATGCTAATACTTATGCCAGGTGTAGATATGTACCCAAGGTTACAGGTGTCTGTATAGATATAATATGTACTCAAGGTTACAGGTGTCTGTATAGATATGATACATACTCAAGGTTACAAGCTGTCTACAAAAATAACTTATACAAAGAACTAGAAGGATATAAAAAGGAAATACTCCTTACTATGTTTGTTCAGAATTTGACAGAGGTAATCTGCTCTGAACCTGCGTGCAATAAAGATGACTCCTAACTAATTGGCTCATTAAGGCATCTTGTCCAGCTCGCTGATTTGTGATACAACATCAGCCTTAGCTGCACATTAGAATTAGCTACCCAAAAGGAGGAGGCATTTTAAAAAAAATATCCAGCCCAAAGCTAATACCATGGAAATTCTATTGGTCTAAGAAAGGGGGTCCACGCATTGGTATTGTCTATGAGCTCCCCGGGTATTTCTAAATACCAGCCAGTGTTGAGAGTCTCTGACTATATTATGTCCCTAAGCCTGCTGTAACCAAGTAACCACAATCTGGCTTAAAAGAGCAGAAGTGTATTCTCTCACAGTTCTGGGAGCCAGCAGATTTAAATCAAGGTCTTGACAAGGCCAGGCTCCCTCTGAAGCCTCTAGGGCAGGATCCTTCCTTGCCTAATCCAGCTTCTGGTAGCCCCAGGCATTCCTTGGCTTGTGGCAGCACCACTCCAACCACTGCCTCCATCTTCACATGACTGTCTACACCAGTGATGGCGAACCTTTTGAGCTCGGTGTGTCAGCATTTTGAAAAACCCTAACTTAACTCTGGTGCCGTGTCACATATAGAAATTTTTTGATCTTTGCAACCATAGTAAAACAAAGACTTATATTTTTGATATTTATTTTATATATTTAAATGCCATTTAACAAAGAAAAATCAACCAAAAAAATGAGTTCGTGTGTCACCTCTGACACGCGTGTCATAGGTTCGCCATCACTGGTCTACACTCTGTGTGTGTCTATATCAGGGGTGGGCAAACTTTTTGACTCGAGGGCCACAATGGGTTCTTAAACTAGACCGGAGGGCCGGAACAAAAGCATGGATAGAGTGTTTGTGTGAACTAATATCAATTCAAAGTAAACATCATTACATAAAAGGGTACGGTCTTTTTTTTTTTTAGTTTTATTCATTTCAAACGGGCCGTAGTTTGCCCACGGCTGGTCTATATCCAAATTTCTCTCTTCTTATAAGAGCACCAGTTATGCCCTAGCTGATTTGGCTCAATGGATAAAGCCTGAGCCTGCGGACTGAAGGGTCCCAGGTTTGATTCCAGCCAAGGGCACATGCCTGGATTTTGGGTTTGATCACCAGTAGGGGGCGTGCAGGAGGCAGCCAATCCACCAGTTATATTGGATGAGGGGCCACGCTAATGACTTAATCTTAACTTGATTATGTCAGTAAAGATTCTATTTCCAAATGAGGTTACATTCCCAAGTATCAGAAGTTAGGACTTCAACATATCTTTTGGGGGACAATATAACACTGACTCCTGTATAGGAGCCTTTCAGAAGGGGGTTACAGCTTAGGCAGACAGGCTGAGAGTGTTGTTAAGGGGGCAGTACAGGTGACTGTCCCTTGCATGGCCTGTCCTCCCCACATCCCCTCCCACCCACCCAAAACAAATTAATTTCCAACTTGGAAATTAATAGTTTCCATTTTTCCACCCAGTCTTGAGAGAGTCCACCTTGACCTCAACACTCAAGGAAACAAAACCCAT
Source organism: Myotis brandtii (assembly GCF_000412655.1). Lineage (NCBI taxonomy): Eukaryota > Metazoa > Chordata > Mammalia > Chiroptera > Vespertilionidae > Myotis > Myotis brandtii. The sequence goes on from NW_005367209.1 coordinate 5,218,358, forward strand.
ACCCTTGATGTCTGCATTTGGAAGGTGGTTACTCGCTAATTTATTCTCAGACCTGTTTACAAAATCGCAGAGAGAGGCATTTTACTATCATGTAATCAGCATCACAAACCTTGTAAAAAAAAAATCACAACTCTTCAAAATACCAAAGTGGATCAAGCTAACACAAAATGTTCATGCCTAGCAAAATCCAGCTGTTTTGTCAAATCTTGCTCCATAAATGATGGGTTTGATAATTTTGCAGGAATTATGAGCTCTCTCTATTAATATAAACATATAAACAAGGAGAGCTTCTTCAAATGTCACTGACTTTTTTGCATATTGACATTTAAGAGATTTGTAAATTATCTGAGAAGTGTAAAACTATTCCAATATTCCCTGAGAACTGCATGAATAATCCTTCAAATGTCAATACAATTGCTGCCTCCCACTCTTACTACTCATCAGATATGTAAGTACTGGCCCAGCGCTCATTCCAAAAGCCTTAGAGTGATTTGGGTTGAGAGTCGCCGGAGCCACAAGACTTCCCAGTTGCCACAGAAATCACAGTTTCAGGACAGAAGCAACTTTTAGCTGTGGCACTAGCCAAACGACACACTCCAAATGTTTAACAGTCACTAAGCAACCTGGTCCGGTGTACTCAGACATCGCCTTTCCAGAGACCTGGGAACAGGGTGGTTAGCCGAGCACACCCTGCAGTCAGCCAGACCGGGGCCCAGTCCCAGCTTAGCTTACGGCTGTGTGCAGCCTTGGTGTCCTCACTGGGAAGTGAGAATCATACTACCTCCCTCATTGTATTCTTCTGAGGATAAACCAAAACAACACGCTAAAGTGCTTAGCACAGAGGCTGTCACACAATAGAGACTCAAAAGATATTGTGTGACCAGAGAACTAGGTGTATCCAGTTAGGGGTCAAAAGGAGTTTCATGGAAGAGGAATTATTTAAGCTGAACCTTGAAGGAAATGGGTAGAGGGTTTGGTGGCAAGTGCATTTTGGAGAGAGGAAACAGCATAAGCAAAGGCCCAGATTACAGAAAGCAGAAACAACAACATGAACCCAAAGAAGGAAGATTAAAAAAAAAACAGAGAAAAGGTGCAAAAATATTGCTGAAGAATTTCTCAACATTGAGTAAAGACTCTCAGCATATTAAAATATTCTGACAAGAGTGTTGGGGTCCAGCCCCGGCAAGTCCAGGGGTTCCCAAAGGTGTGGACGGAGTCGGTGAAGAAGGAATGGCAAGAAGACAGCGTTCAGTTGATCAGCATAGCCAGGTTCTCTAGCCAGGTTCTAGCCAGGTTCTCCAGCCAGGGTCTCTCTTTATTCTCCTGTTACATCTGTATTTATACCACTTGATTTTAATCCTATCCATTCTATCCCAAAGGTTAGGGCGTTTGTTATCTCCATTCCAAAGTCACTACTCTGTTGTTCTGTTAAGCTACAAGGAAGTAACTGAAGGAGATTATCCTAAGTAAAGATTATGTAACTTAAGCGTGATCGTTCGTAGCTAAGGTGATTAACTACCCGCCTGTTACTTAGTTAAGGGGATTTACTGATTTGTTCCCTTCCTTAGTGCTGTTAATCCCTAACTCCAGGGGAAAATCCCCACCTGGGGAAACAACCTTTCTCAGAGAGGTGGCCTTGGTTAAAACACATAGGGCTAAGAAGGGGAGCAAACATATTAAGAACAGTGTGCCATATACGCCAGGAATGTTGAAACATATGCTGTGCAGATGTTTCTTCCCTGCAGCGACTGTGTCAAGCAGCAAGGGTGGACCAGCTTCCGGCACAAGAGTTCAGTCTAGTATTTTTTTAAATTCATACATGCACAGATGGTGAAACTTCGAAACAAAAGGATACCTGAGTGGTGGATCGCTTGGCTTGTGTGTCAATGAAGGATAAAGAATGGGCTGGCTGTGAGCATGTCCACTGCAATCAATCATCGACACTGGGAAGGTATTTGTAGCCCTGGGCTCCTCCTAGTGCTTATTAAAAAGAAAAAAAAATTTTTTTTAAAGATAAAGACAAAACCCAAAATCAGTCAGAGTGGAAAGCAGGTTTGCTACAAAGGACACAGGTTTGTCTTTAGCTCCTTGGCTGCAGAAGTCACATGAGTAACACATATCTTCCGAGTGTTGAAGAAAAATAACTTTAAAACAAATTGTACAAATGGCTCGATCCTTGAGCATTTGATTCTTTGCCAATTCTTGATGTTTTTCCTTTCCTATCAAGGAAAGAAATCGGTAGCATACTATCATTTGAATTTTAAAACCACATCCAAAGGTTACAATAGGCTATGAAGAATGCTTTGTATTTAAATTCAACCAAAGAGTAGATACAAATCTATTCACAGCTCACTCCCAGGTGGAAACACTTGACTCTCCAGCCTCGGGGACCATGTTCCTGTTGACTTCCAGCCAACGAAGTGCTGGATGTGGTCTTCAGGGAGAATCCTCCAGAATGCCTGTCTCTGTTCCGTCCATGTCCAGTGGTTCTCAACCTTCTGGCCCTTTAAATACAGTTCCTCATGTTGTGACCCAACCATAAAATTATTTTCGTTGCTACTTCATAACTGTAATGTTGCTACTGTTATGAATCGTAATGTAAATATCTGATATGCAGGAGGGTCTTAGGCGACCCCTGTGAAAGGGTCGTTCGACCGCCAAAGGGGTCTTGACCCACAGGTTGAGAACCGCTGAATGCAGATCCGTCTGAAATAGCCGCCAAACATTGGCTGCCATTCCCAGTATGCACTGTAATTCAGGAATTTCTGAATTTAGAAAATGTAGGAAAATAAATCCATGCGATACGGTGACACAACTTTTCTACCCTTGAGCTTTGACAAAAGTGCAGAAAATACCATCTCACTGATATGAAACAATGATTTCATTTCTTTTTTTAAAACATGCTTCAGTGTTTTTTAACATTGTGTTGAATTGTTTCTTCCTAATGTGCCTATAATCAGTGATCCATTTCAATAACAGCACCCAAGAAACAATTCAAAAATGGCAAAATGGAAAACTACCGACCTGAAGAATGAAGTCCACAGTCTTTAACGTACCAGGAAGTGAGACTGCCTGTGGTCTGTTCCTTGTCCACCTCTTCAGGGTTACCTTTCACCATGACCCCTGCCTCACCCTACTCTCCAGCCTCACCGGATGGCCGGTGGTTTCCAGAATGCTCCATGCTCACACCTCCATACCAATGGCCACCAGCCTGAACCTTCTTTTCCTCTCCTACCCATTGTCTGCCCTCCCCTGGGCTACCAGCTCATCATCCAAAACCAGTTCAGAGTCACCTCCCCTACCTGGTTTTGCTAACATGCAAAACCTGATGATTTTCTTTTCTTGTCAGAGAAAGAAAGAGCACACTGTTATCTGCATTTTAAACCCACATCCAAATGTTACAATAGAATATGAAGAATATTCTGGAACTGAATTCAGAACTGGAGCCCTAGCCGGTTTGGCTCAGTGGATAGAGTGTTGGCTCTTACACTAAAGAGTCCTGTCGAGGGCACATACCCTGGTTGCAGGCTCAATCCCCAGCCCTGGTCGGGGCATGCTTACACTAAAGGGCACATACCCTGGTTGCAGGCTCAATCCCCAAGCCCTGGTCGGGGCATGTGTGGGAGGCAACCAATCAATGTGCCTCTCTCACATCGATGTTTTTCTCACTCTCTCTGTCTCTCCCCCTCCCTTCCACTCTCTCTAAAAATCAATGAAAAAATATCCTGGGGTAGGAATGAACAAACAAAACAAAAAAAGTGAAAAAAACCGATTCTGTCAGTTCAAGGCCACTGCTGTTCAGACTAGGAGCTGTGGGCACCAATGGGTGGTAGTTGCCCAGTTCTGGAAAGTCTCCGTGAGACCCTACAATGTGCAGGGAGAGGAAAAATTCTCCAACCAGGGCTCAGAGGCCCAACTGGCACTTCCCTTGGAAGGAACTGTGGGAGACAGGAACATTTTAAATTCTCAATTTCGGGTCTTTCTTTAAGAGTAATGTTTAAAAGTGGTGCATGCCGAGTCAGCAGGAATACATGAGCCTGGAGTCCATCCCACATGGAAACAACCAGAATTTCATAGAACAGTATCCATTTCCTGTTTCCCAAGTGCACCAGGGATGAGTAATTTTGGAAGTGGAGGGGTGATGAGTGATAATGACAGTTCTCTGTTCCCTGTGGCTGCCTCAGGGAACACACAGTGAGCCAAGGCGGTGTGAAACCAGAACCCTCCAGCGAGGGCAGCAGAAGGAAGAGTAGGACACTTTCTGTGGCTAAATTGATTTCAAAAGCCAAACGGAGCTCTTAGACCTGCTGGTGAGCAGGTGGCAGGGAAGTCCTGGCTTTCAGCAGAGAGATGCCCCTGGGCAGGACAGGCACGTGTCCTGGGCTCTCCCCACCCCAGCCTCCCCAGGGACTCGTGTCCAAGGATTTCCTGGCCCGCAGTACAAGATAACCTCGGAGGTTTTTGCTCTAGTTCTTGTTTGTTGGCCTAAAAGCAAACTCGAAAAATTCAGACCATGATAGAGAATGAAAGTTTGTCATTTCAGTTTTCGTGCAAATGTCTAAAACGTTTTCTCCCATCTTTTTTATCTTGAAAGTTTAAACCTACTAGAATATGAACATCCATATACCATTTACCCAGAATCACCAGTCGTTAGCATCATGTCACATATGCTTGTTTTCTACTGAAACTAATTGAAAGCAAGTTGCAGATATTATGACAGTTAACCCTGAAATATTTAAGTTTGTCTCTTCTAAGAGTAGTCTCCTACACAACAACAATACTATTAGCACACCTTAGAAATTTATTTTCAGTTTAATGACATCTAATACACAGTCCATATCTAAATTTTCCAAGACTGTCCCACCAATATCCTTCTAGCTTTGAAACCGGACAATAAATGGGTCTAGGCTGCCTGTTAATCAGAGACAAGGTTGAATCTTTTATGAGTGTTTTACTCTCCAATATTGTCAGCAGCATGGGAGAGCAGCAGGACAGCCACAAAAATCTGCTCTAACCTCTTCCCTCGTAAGCCAGCTGCTTATATTGAGTGGAAGTACAAAGATTACATGGGGAAGTAAGTAAAAGGCATGGGTAAGTAGACAAAAGGAGTAAGAATGGGTATAATGGTTACAGATTATAGGCAATGTGGGCTGGGAGTTGCAAAGAACTGGGTGCCTCCAGGACTCCATTGTTTTAACAACAAGGCCGTTAATCTTTCCATGATGATAGGCAGTTCTCAGATAAGGAGAATGGATCACATTTTGAGGTTAATTCCCAGGTTCTAGGATGTCCGAAGTAGACAAAAGGAGTAAGAATGGGCATAATGGTTTCAGATTATAGGCAATGTGGGCTGGGAGTTGCAAAGAACTGGGTGCCTCCAGGACTCCATTGTTTTAACAACAAGGCCGTTAATCTTTCCATGATGATAGGCAGTTCTCAGATAAGGAGAATGGATCACATTTTGAGGTTAATTCCCAGGTTCTAGGATGTCCAACTCCAAGCCAGGACAGAATGTGCTTTCTTTAATCAGAACAAAACAATCACAGAGCATGATTAATATTTCTTACTAGAAGCCCAGTGCACAAAATTCGTGCACGGTGGGAGGGGGGATCCCTCAGCCTGGCCTGCACCCTCTCACAACCCGGGAACTCTCGGGGGATGTCTGACTGCCAGTTTAGGCCCAATCCTGCAGGAATCCCTGTGGGATCTGTCCTAAACTGGCAGTTGGACATTGCCTCTTGCCTCCGGGACCACTGGCTCCTAACCGCTGGCCTGCCTGCCTGCCTGATCACCCCTAACCACTCTGCCTGCCTGCCCAATCGCCCCTAACCACTCACCTGCCTGCCTGATCACCCCTAACTGCCTCTGCCTCAGCCCCCGCCGCCCTGGCTTTGTACGGAAGGATGTCCGGAATGACGTCTGGAAGGTCGTTCAGCTGTCTGGTCTAATTAGCATATTACGCTTTTATTATTATAGATAACTATAGCTAGTCCCACTATTCTTTTTTTTCCCTCCTGCCCCTAACAGCTTCTTTTCCCATCTAGAATCAGCATCATGGATCTAGGATCACACACTGCATTTGATTTTCGTGACTCGTTCGTTTTCTTCCATCGAGGAGCATTCTCTGCCACTTTTTGTCTTGCATAATATTGACATTTTGAAGTGTCCAAAACATTTATTTGATACAATGCCCTTCACCTGCATGTGTGCAGCTTTTTCCTCATAACAAGATTCAGCTTATGCATTTTTGGCACAACCACAGAAATGAAGTTCTGCCCATCTCAGTGACATCAGAGGTCACCTGCTGTCAGCTCATCCCATGGTTCAGAATGTTAAGATTGACCCCTGGACCTCTGGGTAACTCTGTTGTAAAGCTACCTTTCCTCCTTTATAATAACAAGTAGCCAGAGGGCTGATCCCAGGCCACACTCCAGACCAATGAAGTCAGAATCCCTAGGAGCAGACCCTAGGGATCGGTGTTTTCTTAACTCCTTTGGGTGATTTCAGTGTACAGCCACGCCTGAGAACCAGACCCACTGAACCTGCCTGTTTCTAAGTGTATCAGCAGATGTAAGTCATTCTTCAGTCTGGGTGATGGAGGAGAATACGCTCACTAGCACATGTTCTGTGACAGCCTTTACAAAAGCATCAGAAGGCATGTTCATCCATCTCCAGTTTCTGCTCCTAAGGATTTCATAGTCTCGGTAGGGTAGTGCAAAATGAGTTCTCTGACACCCACGCTACACAATTATCCAGTCATGCTTAATTAAAGTTTTCTCTTCGTGAGCATCTCCCGAACTCTGGAAAGTTATCAAAATGCCCCAGAAGGTGTCCAGCTATTTAATTAGAGGATTAACTCTGTAATGGTTTTCTCAATGGCCTTCTTTGCTCTGAGGATCCCCTTTTCCGTCTCTGCCCGCCTAGCAGAAAATACTTTTAAATCTCGTTAGAAGACTATTCTTGCTTCTCTGAGTTCCTTGGCCCCTACATCCTAACAATTTTATGGCTCGGCCACGGGATTGCTAACCATGCACACAGAAAGCCATTGCATCTACACTGTGCCTTTCCCATAAGGGTCCTCTGTTGCTGAAAGATTTGTCGACGTTTTATAACCTGGCTCCTACAAATCCTCTTCAGCTTTTAAGCCAAGATCTCTAGAATGAGCCAAACTGTTATCTCCCTAGGCTTTTAAAACCTTCAGTCATATCACCCGTACAGGATAAGACATGTTGTATAACTCAATATTCTCCAAACAAGAAGATAACACACCAGGATGATGACGTTAGAAGAGATACAGAAACTCCACAAACCTGCTGCCCCAGACAGGGCTAATCAACCCAATTATACCCACGTTGTAAATGTGACCATCCTAGTCTCCTGCCACGATTGGCCCATCCAGCCCAGAGTTGGTATCAATCGCCTTGAATTGAATCAAGTTGGGGTTATTTGGATCAGAAAATAGGCAGCAAAATCTGAAACAGAAAATCTAGGAACAATCCCAATATTCTAAGGTCAATTATAAATATGTTGACCTCCAACTACAAGAGAAGAAAATGCCTTGTCATTTCATAAAGGCCAATGGAATGACCTTTAGAAATGTGTGTGCAGCTATATTGGGTCTAAAGGGATGGTGAGGGGCTGGGCAAGGACCATCAGTGGCAGCTGAGGTCAAAGGAAATTTCATGTCACCAGAAGGGCAGAGAGGTGAAGCTGAGTGAATGATGGCCCAGCAGGAGAGGCTGTTCTGCAGGGAGACAGGGGAACCTGGGGACTCCTGACACAGCCCGAGTCTTGTCAAACATAGGAGAGGGCGGGGAGTAGGGAGGAAAAACAAATGCAGAAGAGACCAGCCACTTTCCTGAAATACATATGGGTTTTTATGTCTAACGTGGGAACAAGGCTGACAATTATAAACAGATTTCAGAAAACCATGAGCCAGTTTATGGGAGTGGGTTCAAAGAAAGTTCAAAAAGGAAAAATCGGGTTGCTTTCTCTGAGCCAGATATCCTAGTTCAGTGGGGACCAGAAGACATACTGGAGGCCTCGTCTCATGCCTGCTCACCCCCCAGACACAATCCCAAACCGTTCCAGGTGTCTACATTTCTAGAATGAAAACCTGAAGAACATCTATTCCTTTCTTTAATAAACCACTTGTTTCTCGGTGGTAAGTCTCAAAAAATTATCTCATACTTCACTGTCATTTAATGATACAAGTCGAGGCCAGGTGATCTCTATTTTATTTTTCCTTAGCACATTTATCAACTTTAATCGTGTTCTCTATGCTTACAAGCTTAAGTTGCTTCATGGGACGTGCCGGCACAAAACTGGTTAGCCCCCCTGTAACCAGATCTGCCTGAAAGAAGTGGGGTAGAAAGTCCTAGAGCTGTTTTTGTGCCTGGTGTGGGGAGTCTCCCCACCCACATGCTTGGGGAGACCATGTGATTCTGCCTGCTCACATCCCAGCCACGGCTGAGTGGACCCGCAGTGGACAGGGGCTGCCATGCACCGTTGTGTGGGTTGTGTCCTGTACAAGGAAAGGGGTGGTTGGGCTGCATCTGCCTGGAGGAAGGATGCTTTCTCCAAATTACACAAATGCAGCCTGTGGGCTAGGGCCACCTGGGCAGATGCCCAACCCATGCTGAGTCAGTTAAGTCCTCTTTCTCTTCTAAGCATGTAGGATTCCTGGGCTTTGAAAGTGAGAAGTGAGACGGTGCTGGATCTGAGACAGAGAGAGAGAGACAAACACACACACACACACACACAGAGGAGGATGCAGAAAACCAGGCAGAACCCCCAGAGTGTGGAGACACAAGCCTGTGATGATCCTGCAGCTGAGATTCTGTTCCCTAAGAGCTCTGACTTGGGTTTCATGACATGTGCCTGGCTCTCTGCTCCTGGTTACCCTCTCAGCATGGGCTGGTTCAAGTTGCAAACAGTGATGCTTGACTGAGGCAAAGGCCTGTGAGAAGTTGCTCCTCAGGTGTCTTTGAGTTGAATCATCTGAGTCCTATGTCCAGTCAGAATAACTTCCCCGAATATTTCTCTATAGATGGAGCCCCCTGACTAAGGAAGGTTCACCAATGTGTTTCCCTTTCTAATAGCCGAACAATTGGCTAAGAGCCATCTGCTCAAATGGGAAGCCTCTTCACTACTTAACCATTTGAGCAGATGGTTCTTGACCAATTATTTGGCTATTAGAAAACATTTGTGCAAAACTATCTGATTGGTTTAATTCATCCCCCAATTATCTTTTCAAACACATTGGAAGTATCAAAAAGAAATGTTGTTTACATGGTACCAAATATCTGGATAATTTATTGCTTTTGTTTGTATATGTCCATTCTGTATTAGACAAGTAATCCAAGTTTTCTGTGCATCAATTTAAAAATAAAGACAAATTAAAAGTTCATTCACAGCCCACTGCATGGGAGAACATATCTGCCAATGCTATCTCTGATAAGGGTTTAATCTCCAACATTTACAGGGAACTCATACAACTTAACAAAAGGAAGATAAACAACCCAATCAAAAAATGGGCAACGGACCTAAATAGATACTTATCAAAAGAGTACATACAGAAAGCCAAGAGACATATAAAAACATGCTCAAAGTCACTAATCATCCGAGAGATGCAAATCAAAACGACAATGCAGTACCATCTCACACCTGTCAGAATGGCTATCATCAACAAATCAACAAATGACAAGTGCTGGCGAGGATGAGGAGAAAAAGGAACCCTCGTGCACTGCTGGTGGGAATGCAAACTGGTGCAGCCCCTGTGGAGAACAGTATGAAGTTTCCTCAAAAAACTAAAAATGGAACTCCCATTTGACCCAGTGATCCCACTTCTAGGAATATATCCCAAGAAACCAGAAATACCAATCAGAAAGGATATATGCACCCCTATGTTCATAGCAGCACAATTTACCATAGCTAAGATTTGGAAACAGCCTAAGTGCCCATCAGCAGATGAGTGGATTAAAAAACTGTGGTACATCTACACGATGGAATACTATGCTGCTGTAAAAAGGAAGGAACTCCTACCATTTGCAACAGCATGGATGGACCTGGAGAGCATTATGCTAAGCGAAATAAGTCAGTCAGAGAAAGATAAATACCACATGATCTCACTCATTTGTGGAATGTAATAAACAACATAAACTGATGAACAAAAACAGATTCAGAGACAGAGAAGCATCGATCAGACCATCAAACCTCAGAGGGAAGGTAGGGGAGAGTGGGAGTACGGGGAAGAGATCAACCAAATGACTCATATGTATGCATATAAGCATAACCAATGGACACAGACACCAGGGAGGTGAGGGCATGAGCAGGGGTGGTTGGGGGGACAGGAAATGGGGAGATAAGGACACATGTAATACCTTAATCAATAAAAATAAAAACAAATAATAAATAAATAAATGTTAACAAAAAAAAGTTCATTCACAATTTTACCATCTGCAGATAATCGCTGTTAACATGTTGTCTTATCTTTTTCTGAGGTTTTTTTTTCACATGTATAAAGTATCTGAAATATGATCAACTTTCTGTTACAGAACATTAACTTCTTATAGAGCCAGCCTGGCTTGGTGTGACAGTTTATTTATTTTTTTATTTTTTTTTAAAGAATTTCTATGAGTTTATTTGAGCCAAACGGATGATGTACGCCAGGGAACAAGATCTCAAATTCTCAGTTTTTGCAGTTTCTTTTATGCATCTAATGTTAAGGAGAGGACATAAGGAAGATTACAGGAAGGTGGAACAAAGAAAGGCCAGGATTGGATTATAAAATAGTTAAGATTATGTACTCCCTTGCAAGGGAGGGTCTAGAAGGGCGGTTCATGCATTAGAAGGAGGGGTCTGAAAAGAGTCATCTCAAAGGTGTTTTCACCTGGATGCACAAAAACAATGGGCAGGGCTTGCTTAAGGCAAAGATAAGCCTTTTACTAAATAAATTATCTGCCTGGGGTGTGAGTAGCCACCTTGAACTGCTCGTTTAAGAATTTATGATCAGATCACCCTGTGAGGTTACTTTCCACAGAGCCCCTTTTTTTTTTCACATAGTTATATTTTTCTCATCCACAACAAAATCAAAAGTAACACTGCTGACTGAAAAATAACAAAACCTGATTTTACTTGAAACCAAATTTTTATGCAGATTTGTGTCTCTAGTATAAAAACATTTTTATACACAATCTTATGAACACAAATTCTCAATCTAAATTGGCAAGCTTTGGTCTATGCTATGTTTGGGTACTTTGGGGAGAAAGTAATTGAGGGAAGAGAGACTTTTATCCCTGAACTGGATTTGTTAATCCAAAACTATTCTGGTGCTCATTACCTTTTCAGCCATTCACCAGCCTATCAGTCTACTGTAGAAATGAAAACTGCATTTATTTTTCTTTCTTTAATCTCCCCCTCTTAATTGCCATATTGACAAAAAGAAAAAGAAAAAAAGAAGAAAGCAGTTGTTTACCTTCCAAATTCTCTGGAGCACTAGCCAAATTAATCCTTTTGTTTGTGTTTCTCCAGTTCCAGAAACAAGTAGCATGCAAAGTAGCAAGAGACTCCCTTAAGAGGCAACAAAAAGAAGATGCCTAGACATTAACCTTGACTGGGAGAGCCCTGTAGTCATTTGCATCTTACTTTGGAAACAGCCCTGAGGTTATGAGGAAAGGGGTGCGTGTGTGTGGGGGGTGAGGGGTGATTGGGGGGTGGAGAGGTAATGACTAGGGCTGGATTAAGAAGTAAGCCTGCTTGGCCATTCCCTAGGGGTGTCAGTCTGTAAGAGAAAGCTGGTAAACCCTGTTAATCTCTTCCTCTTAGACCAATGGTTCTCAACCTTCCTAATGCCGCGACCCTTTAATACAGTTTCTCATGTTTTGGTGACCCCCAACCATAAAATTATTTTCGTTGCTACTGTTATGCCCAGATTTCAGGATGCCCAAGATACCACACCAGGGAGCCAGCCGTGTCCGATGCAAAAGCATAAGAGTCTTTATTCAAGCCTGGGCTTGGCTCCCCTACCCTCCTTACTGACGCAGCAGCAAGTGGCCTTTTTTTTTTTTTGACTCAACACAGCGAAGAAAGGTTTTGGGGAAAACAATAACTTGAAGAACATGGATAAAGTTAATCCTTAACTTGACACAATGAAAGCCAGGAAATGGAGGTGAATTTAACAATCTTTTTGGCTATTATTCTGTATTCATACTTGTAATTACTTCCCTTCCTCTCCATACTTTCCCATAAATATTGTGCCAGTGGGGAAAGAGCTGAGAATACAGTTTAATATTAATATTGTGATGTTGTGATTCTAAATTTTTCTTAAATACTCAACCAAGGATAGGTTTATTGAGAGGAGAGAGAGAGAGAGAGAGAGAGAGAGAGAGAGAGAGAGAGAGAAGGGGGAGAGACATCAATGTGAGAGAGAAACATCAACTGGGGGGATCAAACCCGAAACCCTTAGGTTTGTGTTCTGACCTGGAATCAAACCTGAAATATTTTTGGTGCATGGGGATGATAGTACAACCAACTGAGCCATCTGGCTGAGGCTGATTTTAAATTCTTATCCTTAAAGTAATTTTGCCACAAGGTTTCCTTAGGTATTGAATTCAAACCACTTTTGCTTGAAAAGTTTGATTTTCTTTTTGTTAAATTTGGAAATCTCTCTCCCCAAAGAGGCTGATATGAAGAGTGGAAAGGCTTCCACATTGAGAAAATCCTAACCTCCATCTATTCAGCATTCCCATGTGAGTGGACAATGACTCAGCATTTCTTAAAAAATGACCCCTAAGCAATGCGGGGCCCTATTCAGAGTACACTGGATGCTAAAGGCCAATTAGATTGTGAAGGCCCTATTCAGAGTATGCTGGATTTTCAAGGCCACTCAGAGCATGGAAAACTTAATCAGAATGTTTAAGGCTAAGATGCTATTCACAGGGGCAAGGATGCAGCAATCTATGCACTGTGCAAGCATACCCTTCTATAACCCAAATGATCAATGTCACTATTTGGAAAGAAGCCTCTTTTGTCTAAGTTGTTACTGACTAGCCAGTGCGTGGCTGCATGGTGAGGCTGCAGGTGCAGGCTGCTGCTGCTCAGATGATGGCTGATGTGGCTGCTTAGAGAGGCTGTAGATCTAAGGATGGCTCCTGTACAACTGTGTAGGAGGCTACTGTTTTGTAGGAAAGATGTATTATTACCTAGCCCATGTGTGACTACCTACTGTATGGGACTTTGCTTTGAAGAACTGTTTTGTCTAGTGGCTCCTTATTAGCAATGGCTACTTGGCCACTGGCTCCTATAATAAAGATTCACTTATACATCTACAATTTATTATGGCTTCTCCATCTACCACCTGGCGTCCAAGGAGATCCAGCCCCTGGCAGAGGGGCTCAGACCCAATAGTTGGCATAGTGGAGCAGAGGATAAAGGAGGAACTGAGTTCCCAACTAATGTAGAAGAAAGCAAGGTTTAAGGAGGAACTTGCTCTGATACTTGATGCTGTGAGCAGGATTCAGAAGTATGTGTGAGTTCCTGACAATTGGCGTAGTCATCGGCAGGATGACTGTACACCCAGCAAACAGAGGATAATGGAGCAGTGAGTGCTCCCACACTTGGCCAGTCAGCAGGATGGAGCAGTGAGTGCTCTCACAAGCAATTGTGACCATTTTCAGGAAAAAAAGGCAACTATCAATTTCATGGACTTACTAGTATATGTGATTGTGACTACTTTCTGGGATTTAAAATTATCAGTTACCCATTCTGTGATTAATTAAGAACTGAATCTTCCCATCCATTTGATGTGAACAATAGTACACTGTTCCAAGCTGCCTATTATATTTCCACAGGACAAAAACTAATGTGAATGGTAATAACAAACAGATCTGCCACTGTAGATTTCTTGCCTCTGAAGTCAAATATAACAGGCCCAGTTCAGTATTAACAGACTCTCACACTTGCTATAAGATAGGATAATGCCCTTCTTCACAAAGCCAACATTTAACATGTTTTTCCTTTTCACTCATAATCAGCATTCTTTTAAAAATCTTTAAAAGTAATGGGCAAGGCAGTCTTTGGAGAGGGAAGAAATTTCTCAAAGAGCAAATTTCTAATGCTATATTTCATAGCTTGGAAGCTAATGTTTCAATTCTTTGCTGCGTTTTCAAAAAACAGCTATCTTCTACATTCCTAATGTTGAGCCTGTGGATGGGGTAGATGATTACCTTGTTTCTCTTTACATCACCACTTCTAGACTCTCACTTGTCTTCCTTCCTATTCTCCAGAATCCCTGGATTTAAATGTCATGACCACAACTATTACCTTAATTTTTGGTGATTAAGATATCCATGTACATGATCCTTTTAATATTCTGATTCCTTGACCTCTTCTCCAAAGAACTCACTCTAGACACCACCTCCATCCCTTATTCTACATCACCCTACAATAACTACAAGCATCCAGTCTCCAGCCACATTGTCCTTTCACTTGCATTCATATCTTTTACTACCCCTTCCTCAACAATACTTTAACCCAATAGCTCATTTATCTTGCTCCCGAATGGCGTCTTCTCCCCACTGACCGTGCTGAGACTGCGGCCAGTTCATAACCCCGGGACTCGGTTCTGTCACCTGCAAGTCTGGGGGCCCGGGAGACTAAGGCGGAGTCGCGACCTTTTGATCTTAGCGAGGGAGGCTCTGAACAGCTCAGGACCGGTGTGCCAGTTTCATTAATAATAGTTTTTAAAGTGAGGCTAAAAGGGCTTAGAGAAAAATCATAACTGGAGTAACCTATTGAGCTACCATCAGGCACAATGAGGGGACTGCTTTGGCATTTGAGGTAGATGCAAAGATGATAGACTCATAGACTTACATTTAATTCTTTTATTCATTTTTAGTTTATTCTTATGTATAGGTGTTAGTTGGTAGTCTAGTTTCTTTTATTTTTTCCTTGCACGTGTCCAATTTTCCCAACAGCATTTATTGAAGAGACTGTCTTTACTCCATTGTATGCTCTTGCCTCCTGACAAATATTAATTGATCTTAAGGGCATGGGTTAATTTCTGGGCTCTCTGTTCTGTTCCTCTGATCGATATGTTCTTATGCCAGTCCCAGGCTGTTTTGATTACAATGGACGTGTAGTATAGTTTGATATCAGGTTTTGTGATCCCTCCAGCTTTGTCCTTCTTTCTCAAGATTGCTGCAGCTACTCAGGGTCATTTAGGTTCCATATAAGTTTTTGAAGTATTTGTTCTAGATCTGTGAAATATGCCATTGGTATTTTAGTAGGAGTGGTATTTAATTTATATATTGCTCTGAGTAGTACGGACATTTTAATAACGTTAATTCCTCAATCCATGAACGCAGCATATGCTTTCCACTTTTTTGTATCTTCCTCAATTTCTTTCTTCAGCATTCTATAATTTTCCAAGTACAGGTTTTATACCTCTTTGGTTAAATTTATTCCTAGGTACCTTATTTTCTCATTGTAATAGCAAATGGAATTCTTTTCTTAATTTCTCATTCTGACAGTTCATTATTGGTGTATAAAAATTCCACCAATTTCTGATTATTAAATTTTATATCCTGCTACCCTGCAGAATTCATTTATTAGATCTAGGAGTTTTTGGAGGAATCTTTAGGATTTTCTATGTATAATATTATGTGATCTGTGAATAATGAGTTTTACTCTCTCCTTTCCAATTTGGATGCCATAGGCAGAAAGTGTGACTAGCAGGTGCCTATCTGATGCTTCATCTCCCTCTGGACTGTCATCTTCCTGGTACTGCCCTGGAGGCACCAGGAAACCTGAAAGGAAAACATACTTTGCCTGGACCAAGTGAGCCAACCAGCGTGTCTTACAGAGCCACTCCTCCCAGAACCCTGTGGAAGCCAGCTGGATTGAATGAAAGAGAGGAGCCAGTGTCAGTGCACCTAGAACCATTAAATTATGCTCCACCTTTTCCAACTATAATTTATAAAGCTTAATTACATTTACTTTTAAAGTAATTAAAGAGCTTACCTAACAATGTGTCTACAAGGGTACATTTTTTAAAAATATGTTTTTATTGCCCTAACTGGTTTGGCTCAGTGGAAAGAGCGTCAGCCTGCAGACTGAAGGGTCCCAGGTTCGATTCCGGTCAAGGGCATGTGCCTTGGTTGCGGGCACATCCCCAGTGGGGAGTGTGCAGGAGGCAGCTGATCGATGTTTCTAACTCTCTATCCCTCTCCTTTCCTCTCTGTAAAAAAATCAATAAAATATATTTTTTAAAAATATGTTTTTATTGATTTCAGAGAGGAAGAGAGAGGGAAAGAGATTGAAACATCAATGATGAAAGAGAATCATTGATTGGCTGCCTCCTGCACACCCCCTACTGGGGATCCAACCTGCAACCCAGGTATATGCCCTGACCTGGAATCCATGCTCAACCTTTGAGCCATGTCAGCTGGGCAACAAGGGTGCATTTTTAAATTTATAATTAATTACTACAAGAGAGACACACAGACCACAAAAAAAGTAACTTGAGGTAATGTTCTCAGGAACAGTGCCCTTCCCCACCATACTTTAAATGACTGAGAAGATACCCTGCATTCAGAACTGAGGACAGGTTGAGAGAACTGCATTCCTGAGAAATCATGCTTTTCAACATTGCCTTCTTTGATCTCAACAGACATTTGATTAATGATTCAAACGCAGTCCCGACAGTCACCTCTACCAAAGACTGCTTACTGCAAAAGTGAAAAATGGTTAGACCACAATGAAGTTCAATGTGGCAATCTCTACAAAATTTTAAAATGCTTTTATGTCTGGAGCAATGCCACTTCTAGAAAATTGTCATTCAAATACATTTGCATATATACAAAAAGATGTTATGTATAGTTATTCATTGAAGAACTATTAATTTTATATTATAGCACTATGTGTAGCACTATGTTTGCTAAAAATTGGGATATAAACCAATTCGTAATTTAACAGGCATATTTTGAAAATTAAACCAAAGTGTCTAGCAACAGAAACATTTTTTAAAACCTGTAGTATATCCACACAATGGGCCATTTACAATTATAAAAGAAAGAATGAAGAAGTGCTCCATACGTTGATATGGAATACTTGAAAGTTGCTAAGAAATCAGATCTTAAAAGTTCTCACCACACACATACACATTATAATTATGCTTGGTGATGGATGTGTTGACTAACCTTATTATGATAATCATTTCGCAATATATACATATATCAAGTCATCAAATTGTATACCTTAAACTTATGCAATGTTATATGTAGTTTGTATCTCAATAAAGTTTGGGAACATATTTTTTAAAAGGGGAGGAGGGCAGGGTTAATTCCACATAAGGTGGGGATCACAGAATGTCACCACTCAAAGGATATCAGGAATTTTAAGTTGGTGCCCAAAGGAACTGCATTCATTTTGAGATATGCTGTCTTTGGCCAGCATAGGTTTTGTTGTTTTGTTTTAGCCAACAGAGTATAAATCTCAGAGATTCCAGACGCTCTGAGAAAATGGGGAAGATCTGACAAAACAGAGTCCATATTCCAAGGGTGCAATATTGGGATATATCAGTGGAGGGCTCAGTCTCCTGTCACAACTCCCAGTTCAGATTCTGAAAATCCAGAGCTTCCCTCTGCGCTTTCCAAGGGGTGAGGGATGGGGAGTAGGGGGGGGGGTCTTTAGAAATAGCAGCTCTTTATAGAGTTTAATCCCCTCGCTCATTGTGTAAGGAAATCAAGGACCAGGGAGGTCATGAAAATTGCCTAAAACCAAAGCCTTTTGGAAGCCAATGAAGGACTCCGGAGTCTCCCAACAGACAGGCAGAAGTCCAGCGGGGGTGGCCTTTGAATGGCCCAGGAATCTGGCCGTGGTGGGCATCGCGGGGTTTTGGTGAGGTCTTCAGAGTCAGAGCTTTGAACATTCACTCGACCCCCAGCTTCCTCGGAAGGGGCCTCCTCCTCCACCACCAGCCCACAAAGCTCTCTCTGCGCTCGCAGGAGTCTCCCCAGCACCAGCTCTCGGGCACGATGGACTGCACCCCGGACTCCTCTTGAAGGAGTCCCCGTGTAGCGGGAGCGGACTCTGGCACTGGGATCCTGCTGGAGACCAGACGCTCAGCTCCTGCACGGCCGCTTCCCGCGGGGCGCGCGTGTGGGGCGCAGAGAGCCTTGCAGGTTGCTCCAGATCGCATCCGCTAAACCCTAAGACACTAGGGTGGCAAGGCGCAGAAGCCTCTGCGAGGGGCCGACTCCGCGGACTGGGAACGCCCGCC
>NW_005367209.1:5236955-5237269 GCF_000412655.1 Myotis brandtii
GTGGCAATTAAGAAAGAGAACCCCCCCCCCACACACACACACACACACCACGCTGCGCCTTTGCAAGTGCAAGTCAGCGTCCCCAGAGCGGGAACCGATCGGACCGGGCCACGGAGCGCGCGGGAAGGAGGCAGGGGAGCAGGTAAGTGCCGAGGCTGCGGACCAAAGCTCCATTGGTAGTCGACGCCCACTTTTTCTCGGAGGGATTGGGGCTGCTTTGCCTCCGGCCTTCCTCGGGATGCACCCGGAATGGCTCAAAGTAGAGGAGTTGGTGTGAGAAGAGACCGGGCAGAGGATGGTAAATGAGAATGGAG
>NW_005367209.1:5237328-5246267 GCF_000412655.1 Myotis brandtii
CGGGCGAGCGCCAATTTACAGGGAATAGCGTGGAGGGGGATGCACCTTCTTGGGGGAAATTTCCTCTCTCCGTATCTATCCGCATCCGCAGTTTTCTTCTCGCCCCGAGGCCCCGCACGCTTTGCTTTTTGGAGCTCGGATTTCTGACTTGATTCTCGCCTCTGCCGAGACGGCTCCTCTGGGGACCGCGCGGCCACGCTGGATGGTTAATCGGGAAGGAAAGGAGAGGGTTCCTGGGCGAGTTGGTCAAGGATGCATCCCGTGGAATGGGACGCTGGTCTGCCCAGTCCGGGTGCACCCCCTTCCTCTGGGGTCCGGGACTGGAGAGGCGCAGAGCGTAGTGGCCAAGAGGGCGTGGTTCCTGCTTCTCCATCTGGGGCTGTACTGTCGGGCACTGGGCCTCCCGTAAGTCCTAGAGGCGACCGGGAGGAAGGACACCCCGTCTGCGAAAGCCACTGGGACTTGGACTTCACCTCCGGAAGGCTCTAGCTCTGGGATGCAGCGGATGGTAGTGCTCCCGCCGCCGGCCTTCCTCCCTTCCCGGGGCAGATCCCTCGCTCTACCCCTCCTCTCAGAGGGCGGGGCCATACCGCCTGTCCAGTTGGGTCCACTTCTTGCTACCCGCATCCCGCGGCACCCACACTTGGAGTCTTTCCAGGTGTGCTAAGGGGAAGGGGTGCAGGCGGTTCACAGCTGGGCGACTGGGGCCCCCTTTTCGGGGGTTGGAGGTCCGCGTTCTTTTTCCGACCCCTCCGATGTCTTGAACTCAGTGACACTCTATCTCCTGAAGGCTCAGTACCTCAGGGATTTTATTTCCTCTCCCGTGGGCATCTTGAGGCTACAAAGGACAGCGCAGTCCTCAGGCCCTCCTGGGTCCTCGCTGACACTTGCCCGCCCCTAGCAGGGCTGTTTTCAGTTAGGCCCAGTCTTGGAGCAGCTGCCACTTTCCGAGGACACACACCTTGGTGACAGGCCATGGTGCTTCCCAGTCAGCGCTGATTCTGGGAGGGGAACTGGGGACAAAGGGGGGAGGGAAAGCAGACAAAGGATGTCTTTCTAAAGCTGGTTCCCAGAATGTAGGGTAGCCCTTGAAGAATGCCCTCCCGCCCACAGCCCCCTGCACCTGTGGATCCTGGTTAGGATCCTCATTCATTCATTCAACAGATTCCTATGGGTCCCCCACTATGTGCCTGGCCCTGGGCTGGGCAGCAGGAGTTTGGTTTACAAGATTGGCACGCAGAGAGCATAAATCACTGCCCCAAGATGACTCAGTCTGTCCACATGAAGATAGATTTGGTCATTTCCAAGTCCGTGGTTTGGCCAGGAAAGAGGGAACAGTGCCCTGCTGTAGAGGAAAGACCCTGTTGCATCCCAGTCCTTCGGCTTCATGTCCCTGGCTAACGGATGGCACCACAATGTGACTGCTATAGATGCCTGGGCCAGCTGCCTGGAGCAGCCCTGGAGAACTTCCAGGACCCCTGGAAGGCTGTTGGGGAAGGGGAGAGTGGTGACTGGGCAGTCAAAGGGGTCCCTGCTCCTGGGGGGAAAAAGGCCAAGATACACATCTTCTTGCTTGTCTCTGGAGAGTCCAGCCCATCCTATGCCCAGTCGCTCCTGACAGCCCACAGCCAGTGGAGGATTTCCCAGTTTCTAGATCTCATGTCTCCTCTCCCCTGTACCCTGGGCAGCTCTGTCTGTGGGTGAGCACCAAGTCTAGTTGGCATTACCTGGGGGGCTCTGTGGGGATGCTACCAGGTGTTCTCTTATATGTTGTGCACTGGTTGTGTCTCCTTCCAGGATCCAGGATGGCATGTTGACTCTCCCAAAGATGTGGGCAGGGTGCTAGGCTCACTGGCCTTGTGAAAGCAGAAGATCTGGGCCCCGAGTTCAGCGTACTCAGATCCTGAGACTTCCACCCACCACTCCACCTGCAAGCTTCATCATGGCCACCCAGAATGTAAACACCAGTTTTGCACCCAACTTCAACCTATTCCAAGACCATGTCTCCTCCCTTCCCTTCAACTTCAGTTATGTTGATTATGACCTCCCTCTGGATGAGGATGAGGACATGACCAAGACTCGGACCTTCTTCGCAGCCAAGATAGTCATCGGTATCGCACTGGCTGGCATCATGCTGGTTTGCGGCATTGGCAACTTTGTCTTCATTGCTGCTCTCGCCCGCTATAAGAAGCTACGGAACCTCACCAATCTGCTCATTGCTAACCTGGCCATCTCTGACTTCCTGGTGGCCATAGTCTGCTGCCCCTTCGAGATGGACTACTATGTGGTGCGGCAGCTCTCCTGGAAGCACGGCCATGTGCTCTGTGCCTCTGTCAACTACCTGCGTACAGTATCACTCTACGTCTCCACGAATGCTCTGCTGGCCATCGCTATTGACAGGTGAGGATGTTGGGCAGGGGTAAAGATGGGGGTTGGACCAGGCTGCCCCTTTCCTCACTTCAGCTCTGACTGTTCACATTGCTTCATATGTGAATGCTCGCTGAGCTATCACGGGGCAAGAGGGGACCTGGTTTTTCCAGTTGTGGCTCATGTTCTCCCAAATGGGAGCAAGAGTGAGGCTCCTGAGCCCCCCAGCTCTGGACTGTGCCCCGATACCACAGCTGCTTCAGATATATGCATGTTACATGACCATGAGTTGTATCAAACACAAAGCAAAAGCAGAAAGTTTAGGCAACTTAATACTTAGAAGCCACATGAGAGTTAACCAGGGCAGCTTCCAGTCAAGATAGATTGTACCCGGTTATTCTGTAACCACTCCCCAGATCAAGATATAGAACATTTCCATCACCTAGAAAACTTTCTGATGCCCCTCACCTGGCAATCCTCCCACCACACACAACCCTGTTATTTAACTTCATAAAAATGGAATCATACAGGATGTACTCTTGTTTCTGGTGATGATAAAATCAACAACAGGGCTTGTTTGCAGAAAAGGAAGGAAAAGCTTCCTGTGCTTTTTTGTATACATTTATATGCTCATTTGCATATATTTGCATGAGATGTTCTGGAAGTCCTTGCTCTGTTATAGATTTGTAAAGTAAAATTTCTAATAGCAGCTTATGATAAGCCAGACACATGTTTTATTTCTGCGAAGTGTTATAGGCCAGCAGGGGCTGTTTGAGGGGAGCAGTTGGTGTCACATTCTCTTGGTCCACCATTGTGAGCTGTGCTGAGACTCGTCTTGATAATGTGTTTTTAATCATCTTTTTTCCCCTTTGTCTCCTTTCAATCCTTTTATTTTTTCTCTAGTTCTCAGTGTTATTTAGGTTTGTTGTCCTTTTTATCAACTAGTTGATTATTGTTTATGATAATAAAATGCACATACATAAGAGGCATCTTTTTTTATAACAAAACTAGAGGCCTGATGCACAGATTCGTGCACTGGTGGGGGGCGTGGCCTGCAGGGATCAGCCTGCTGTGGGAGCACCGCTCATCCTGGTCAGCGGAGCGGCTGTGGACCTGCCCTCTGAGCAGCTGCTCCTGTTGTGGGAGCGCTGCTCATCCCCCTCAGCCCAGCGGCTGTTTCCAATGCGTGAGTGCACTGACCACCAGCGGGCAGCTCTTGCATTGAGCATCTGCCCCCTGGTTGTCATAGTGACTGGTTGACCAGTTGTTCTGGTGGTTCTGCCATTTGGTTGCTGGGCTTTTATATATAGACTAGTAGCCCGGTGCACAAAAGTTTGTGCACTCGGGGGTAAGGGTGAGGGGTGGGGCCAGACCGCTCAGCCTGACCTGCACCCTCTGTCATGTTCTGGGACCCCGGCCACTCCTGGCCTAGGCACAGGCCTACAGGCTTGGGGCGGCCTGGCTCCTGAGGCCCCATTTTATCAAGAGAACAAAGTCGGCATTAGTTACAGCCCTCACCAAACCCAGTACACTGCATCTGTGTATACAACTGCCTCGTTCATGTGCCTGCTTCGCCCTACTGAATTACTAACATCTTGAGGACATAGCTCTGTCTTATCCTGCTTCACCTTCAGTGCCTGGCCTGGTGCCAGGGACCTGAGAGGGTTTGCTGAGTGAGTGAATGAGTGAATGAATGAGCGAGTGAATGAGTGAATGAATGAGCAAGTAAATGAATGAGCAAGCAGCTACCAGTCCGGATAGTTCGCACTCCGTTCTGGGCTGCCTGACGCAAACCCCGGGAAGTTCCCGCCCTGCTCTCAGCGGCCCCTCGCCCCTCTCCCAGCTGCATAGTTCAAGCAGGGCAAAGGCGGCCTGGATGTGCGTGTTGGCAGATCGGTGCATTAGCACCTGCCAGCCTGGGATCCCGGGGAGGGCCATTTGTGGGCGTGGTCGGTGGCAGATTGGTACATTAGCACCCGCCAGCCTCGGAACCCCTCGGGAGGGCCGTTTGTGGGCGTGGCCGGTGGTGGATCACTGTGGTCCTGCCAGCCAGCCCTGGGTCGAGTCCCATATGGGCCGCCTGCCGCCCGGGTCACAGATAGCAGGCCCGGATGGCAGCGGGGCAGGCGGGATGGCGCTGTCCCGCCCTGCCTGCAGTATGCAAATTAGCCGCCATCTTTGTTGGCAGTTAATTTGCATATCGTCCTGATTAGCCAATGGGAAGCATATCGGAGGTATGGTTAATTACCCTATTTGTCTTTTATTAGATAGGATTCCTGCAGGAAAAACAATTTTGTTATTGCAATTCTGGGGTTCTTCAGCCCTAAAACCAATGTTTATGAAATGTACCCACCAACCAACTGCAAAATTCCCCAGGCTATCATTTAATACAGTGAAACAAAGATTCCTGGGCCCTACCCCAGCCCTGCTGAATGGGAATTCCTGGGCTAGGTCTACATTTCTATCTAATTCCCTGAGTGATTCTGATGTTTACTCAAGTGAAAATTATTACTTTCCACATCCCCTTTGTCCCACTGAAATCTTTTTGTCTTTATAATGTAGGGTATGTTTTTAATGTAACAGGAGTTTCTTAAGAAGCAACCAGGTAAATGTGCCTGTTCTACTATGTATAAATATCAGAAGGACCACCTACTGCCAAAAAGAATGTGGTTCATGTGTAGAGGGCCTGGAAGAGATGCTATGTCAAGTCATAGAAATCCTAGAAGGAGTGTTGACCTCAAGAAACACATCCAAGAAAATAGATGGTAACAAACACCTTGCTTTAGGGTGTCAAGGTGACTTCACCCACCTTCTCATCTGAGCTTGAGAAAGCCCAAGGAGGTGGGTGTAAAAGTTTTGTATCAGAAACCTGGATTCTGGTCCCAGTACCAAGTGAGCATGGGCAAGTCATTTACTTCTCATTAGATTCCTTAGATTCCACCTCAGACCCACCCTACTCTCCTGCTCAGTAATGCAGGATGATGCCAGCAGGAGAGGAGAGAGAAAGCCCTGGCCCACTGCCTTTAAAGGGGCCCCACCTCTCTAAAGCATGAGATATTTGTAAAGAAAAGTTTTCAAAGTATTGTATTCTTGGGCAAAATGGCAAGATTGAAAGCCAAGGTGGTATCAATAGGACATAATAATAATAGGCCATATGTACTTACTGGACACCTACTACATGCCAAGCATTTTGCTAACATTATTGTATTTAATGCTCGAAGCAGCCCTGCAAGGTGGTTGTCATTTTTTCCCACGCTGCAGTTGAGGAAATACATCTCAGAGAGACTGAATGATTCACTCCATACCCCAAAGCCAATCAAAGGGAACGCTGGGATTGATTCCATCTGTTTGACCCAAGTTCTATGTTGTTTCCTCTACACCACTCACTTCGCCAAATGCCAAATGATGCTGCTAATAAGACAAAGCTGTTGAAGCTGGATAAATAGGTGCATGGGATCTCATGGAGACACTGTGCCCGCTTTTGTGTGTGTTTGGGGTTAGTAAGAAACTAATAAATGTTCTCAAGTACATATTATTATTGATGGCTTCCCTCCCCCACCAGATATCTCGCTATCGTTCACCCCTTGAAACCACGGATGAATTACCAAACGGCCTCCTTCCTCATCGCTTTGGTCTGGATGGTGTCCATTCTCATCGCCATCCCATCTGCCTACTTCGCAACCGAAAAGGTCCTCGTTATCGTCAAAAACCAGAAAAAGACCTTCTGCGGCCAGATCTGGCCAGTGGACCAGCAGCTCTACTACAAGTCCTACTTCCTCTTCATCTTCGGGGTAGAGTTTGTGGGCCCGGTGGTCACCATGACCCTGTGCTACGCCCGGATCTCGCAGGAACTCTGGTTCAAGGCTGTCCCCGGTTTCCAGACGGAGCAGATCCGGAAGCGGCTGCGCGGTCGCCGGAAGACGGTCCTGGTGCTCGTGTGTATCCTCACCGCCTACGTGCTGTGCTGGGCGCCCTTCTACGGCCTCGCCATCGTGCGTGACTTCTTCCCCGCCGTGTTCGTTAAGGAGAAGCACTACCTCACGGCCTTCTACGTCGTGGAGTGCATCGCCATGAGCAACAGCATGATCAACACCGTGTGCTTCGTGACGGTCAAGAACAACACCATGAAGTACGTCAAGAGGATGATGCGGCTCCGCTGGCGCCCCTCCCACCACGGGAGCAAGTCCAGCGCAGAGCTCGACCTCAAAACCAGCGGCGTGCCGGCCACGGAGGAGGTGGACTGTATCAGGCTGAAGTGACCCCCTGGTTTCTCACAATTGAACATCCAAAAGCCAGTACTTGGAGGAAAACTCGTGGATAGCCAAGTTCATGGGCTGCGTGCGGAAAGAGCAGCTGTGTTCGTGCCTCTCTGCCCTCAAGTTACCGGATGCTTCTCAGTCATAACATGGAAGGAGACCCTACACAAATCACAGCAGCTGACCTTGTCTGATACCTGCTCGGCACCTACTGTATGCACATGCACGCCAATAACTGACATTGCACATCTGTGTGCTAGCCACACCCAGGACATTAGACTGCAGTGGTCGGCAAACTCATTAGTCAACAGAGCCAAATACCAACAGTACTTCTTCAAAATAGACTCGCCCAGGCCGAAAACCGACTTCTGCGCATGGGCCACGAAGTTTCAATCGCACTGTACGTGCGCACCCGCAGGTGGTATTTTGTGGAAGAGCCACACTCACGGGGCCAAAGATCCACATGTGGCTCACGAGCCGCAGTTTGCCGACCACTGGACTAGAGCAACAGGAGCTGACCTTTGTTGATCACCTACCCTGTGCAAAAACAATATTTAAATAACAAAATAAGCCCAGCCGGTGTGGCTCAGTGGTTGAGCATCTACCTATGAATCAGGAGGTCACAGTTCAATTCCCTGTCGGGGCCTATGTCTGGGTTGCCGGCCCGTCCCTGTTGGGGGCCATGCAGGAGGCAGCCGATCAATGATTCTCTCTCATCATTGATGTTTCTATCTCTCTTTCCCTCTCCTTCCCTCTCCGAAATCTATAAAAGTCTATTTTAAAAAGAAATAAATAACAAAATGGCAGAAGCTATTGGAATCACCAAGTTATATCTGGATATATAGATGCTCAGACCACAAATGATTACCTGGACTCACTCTCCATCTCCCCGAATTCTGCATCTCATCAGTGCAGGAATGTCAACAAAATAAGGCATCTAGACTTGGTGGAAACGTAAAAATAAGTTTGTCAGAGTATGGGGCTTACAGCCTCTTCAGAAGAGAGTTCGTGCCGTCACATTGAGCTTTTCCACTCAGCTCTTACTACCTCCGTAGGACATTCTCTAGGATCCTGGCTTCCAGAAAGAATTTTCCCCATAGCCAGCCCATTGGTTATCTACTGGGGTGTAATTTCAAAGGAAAGAACCGAAAAATATTTCCCACTGATACTTGAAAGCTCATCATCCTTTTGTGTGAAGACAATCCTGAAACAAGGACCACATCCAGTTCCAGTTCCTGATACTGTAAAGTATTTCAGAGCTCTAGTGTCAGGGAGGAAGGGGACAGAGAAAAGGGTAGAATTGGCCACTGGCAATGAACATAATCTGTGTGGCTGTTCTGCTAAGGCCTAGACCACTTTTGTAAAATAAATCCTCTTTTACAAAATGAGCTATACTTGGAAAGTGCTTTTCAACCATATGAATAATATGAATGGATCGCCTGGCCAGCGTAGCTCAGTGGTTGAGCACCAACCTATGAACCAGAAGATCATGGTTCAACTCCCAGTCAGGGCACATGGGACAAGTGATATTGAAAGGTGTGTCTGGACAAAGGAAACCATTCACTGTGGCTTATTATGGAGGAACACTCCTACTTTTTCATCCCAATTTGGAACAAAGTACCCTGAACTCCTCACAATGCAGCCTGTCTACACTGGGACAAAAAAGGAACCCCTGTCCTGGGTTACAATCTGGAAGATTCAACTTCAGCATCTCAGTGATCACCAGGCTTTCAGCATCCCATGGTCCTAGGAGTGTTGAAACCCTTCCCTGCATGTTTCATGCCCCAACACTGCATAATCAGTGGTATTATTACACATCTGTGGTGATTGTGTGTGTTAGTCCTAATTTCTTCCTGATTTATTTTGAGGCAAAGACTATACAAATGGTACCTGGTTTGGGATTGGCCCATTCCCATTTGGAAAACTGGGAGAAAGTGTTATTTATTTGCTTGTGTGGTTTTGTAAAATTATTTTTTGTTTCTTTACTAATCGGTGAAGTCTCCATCAACATTTTCTTCCATCACCACCCAGCAGACACCTGCAAGTCCAATCATTATACCCTCAGAAAATGGAAACTCATTTTCATTTTAGCCAAAGCCAAATGACTTGTAAGTTTTAATTTTACAAAATTACACATTGCATTCTAAAGCCAAGCAAATAATTATTTGGGGTTATCTGCATTTTTTAAAATCCTATCTAATAAAGAGGGAATGTGCTAATTGACCCTCACACTGTCGCAAAGATGGCGGCACCCACAGCCAATAAGGAAGGAATATGCTAATTGACTGCCCCGCCCTCAAAGATGGCAGCACCCAC
>NW_005367209.1:5246469-5270004 GCF_000412655.1 Myotis brandtii
AGGCTTGCGCTGCTGGCAGTGGCAGCAGCAGAGGTGTGATGGGACATCGCCTTCCCCTAATTGTCGGGTCGCCTCCCGCCCCTGAGGGCTCCTAGACTGTGAGAGGGGGCAGGCCAGGCTGAGGGACCCCCCCCCCTCCATTGCATGAATTTTCATGCACCGGGCCTCTAGTATAATAATAATTGTATTTGTATTTATTACCGCCTTCCTGACTCTTCTTCTAATAAGATTCTTTAAGAGTAGACTATGTACAAAAAAAAGTAGACTGTGTACGAATTGTGTCTGTTAATAAAATTCATCCCTTTTTCCTTTGATCCAAAATGTACCATTCTTTCTTCATTTAAATGTAACTGAAACAATTTTTGTAAACATCAGTGTGTAGTTGTGATTTTCCAGTGAATAAGAGTGCTATGTTATTATTAAATGAAATAATTAACATATGGAATCTTAGTCACAGTGTTTGAGCATTTTCCCCATTAATCTTTAATATATGCTATATATTTAGATATAAATGAAGTAATAGCCATCTAAACAGTTCAACACTGAAACAGAAAGAGAATTCTTGGAGGTATCTTAGAACAGTGGCAGCTCATATCAGCACCAGCCTCATCTCGGTACATCCTTCCAGTTTACAGCCCAGAAGTGTATCATGCATGCAAATAAGCAGAGAACAGCTACTCTGTGCCCATTTTACCCTTTCATTTTAAAATTATCTCATTTGTTTAATGAAAATTGCTGTTTGCATGGAAACTGTTCATTCATCTAACTGGTGTTAAGGTAATAAATTAATTACACTTGTGTTTAACCTTTTCTTCTCAAAACTAATTAATGGTAAGCCTAAGATACTTATAATATGCTAAGGTATATAAACATTTATACATATTATTATATTTTGAAAATTTAATCTCATTTTGCAAAAAGGGTCCATTTTCTCAGTCAGAATAAAAGAAAAGATGTCTTTATGATGAAGCTATTAGAGATTTTTCTTTCAGCATCCAACATCTAAAATAAGTTGATTCTCAAGTTGAAGAAATCAAAAGATGGCTTTAAGCCCTTCAGGCATAAAAATCAATTTCAGACTTACAAGGGAGAATGTGACAAGGGAGGCGATTAGAAAACTTAAAGTGAGTTTTATTTCTAGGAGGAAATGATAGCTTTGAAACTGATCTCTTCAATTTAACTATTATTTCTCCACTGGGCTCAAGAAGATACACACACACACACACACACAAACACACACACACACACACACACACACACACACCAATAGGACACCAGAACAGGAAAAGACTTAAGGGCATATAACTCAATTCACTTCTTTCTTAGGCGAGAAGATATGAATTCCAAATGAGGGAATCACTTACTTAATGATGCACAGCTAATCCTTGCTGGAACCATAACATTGGCCCAAGATCTCACTCTGGTTCGGTAAACTGAACTCGGTAACTGCCTCCCTTTGAGTCCAAAGGAGGGGTCCCTCTCTAAGAATGCTTAAAGGGCCATTTAAGCTGTTTTTGACCTCATGGGAGAATCTTCAACTGCACAAAAGATAGCTTCCCTCCCTCTGGCAAGCAAAGAGTGCATTCCATCTGGGTTAAGAGAATTCATAACCCAGACTCCAGGATTCCAGAGAAACGAGCGAGAATTATACCAGGACCAATCCAGTGTTTCTGCCTTTTTCCTGAATGAGAGATATGTCCCATTGGTGGAGGTCTAAACACATTTTATGTTAATGTAGAGGGAGCTATTTGAAAATGATTCTGGAGCCATGTGGGATGGCATATTGTGATGAGAGGCAACACTAGCCACAGGAAAAGCAGGTGGTGGGAGAGGGGTTTGCTCACATTTAAAGACAAAGCAAGCCTGGGACCACAAAAGATACAGAGTGCATTCTTCACACACATTACTACTGCTGACCCCGAGTACAGGTCATTCTTCATGCCTCCCAAGAGCCAAATGTCTCTGGTCACTCGGTCAGCCTCTCTCGTGAGGTCCACCAACCAGGTGCACATTACCTCCTAGGGTTGCTTGAACCACTTACTCCTTTACAGATATTTAAAGGGCTCCAAAAACAGTACAGTTTATCCCAGAGATAAACTAGTATGGGGGGAAAAGACACTTTCTTCAGATATAACAAACTGGTGAGAGGTGAGGCATTCATTGGAACTTAGAAAGAATGAGTAATCACTGAACAGGAAGGTAGCAGGGGGTTGCCTCCAAGAAGCAGAGAGGTCAGCCCCTGGAACAGAAGGCCATGTAGGCACAAGGTCCTTGTATGCCTTTGTTCATATCCCTTTATGACCTGTGTCACAAGCTGGGATGAAAGAGATCGCCTCCAGGAATCTCATTTAATGCTGACCTTGGGTTCCCTGCTCTGGATCCAGCTCCTAGGCAAGATCATGACATAATCCTTTGACCAAACTCTGCTGCAGGGATGGTCCAGTGTGTGCAGTAAAGGGCCTCTCACCCACTCACCTGGTCTCTGTGCTGGCTGCTGTGGAGGAACAAAGATAATGAAGGTGCAAGCTTGAATTTCAAGGTGACTCTCGAAATAATATATTTGAAATTGAGGCACTGTATGCACAAAAATGGAAGGACTTTAGAAGACAGATTCCTTTCAGCCATGGGGATCAGAGGTTTAGGATGGGATAGATAGGCAGACCCTGGAAGATAGTTAATGGTGGAGAGAAGGTATCAGGCCTAGGGAATCCAATAAGTAAACTCATAGAAGAGGGGAAATGAGATGGAATATAAGTGGGACAGCAAATCATTTGATCTGATGGGTACATAGAATGCAGAGTTTTTAGGGGAGGAACAGATTCAGGCAGCAGACTGAAGATCAGGGTGAAGAAACAGGCAGGATGTGGGGATGGATTGGAAGAGCCTGGAATTCAATCACACAGAATTGAGTTCAAATAGTAAGTCTAACTTAGCCATGTGAATTGGGAAAGATAACTTACCCAGGTCTTAGTTCCTCAAATGTAAAATGGGAATAATAGTACTTACATCATAGGAATTATATGGATTAAATATATACCTTAGAAAAATGCCTAGAACATCATAAGCAGTCAACAGATACTAATTGTTATTTTTAGCATAATTAATTCTAGGAACAGAATTTCTCCTAGATGAATCCAGAACATTGTGTCATGTATAATGGATATAATATTTTGGGATTCTCAAATCATTTTTATTTTCTGTGATCCCAAGTCTCTGGTATCGTGCACTCCCTATTTTACCTGGCCATCTCAAATCATAAGATGTCTTCCATAGTGTAGAGATGATGACCTTTCACCCTCAAGACTGAGCCAGGATGTTTAATGACCCTCAAGAAGAAAACTATGGTGTAAGGAAAGTCCCTTCCATAAAGGAAGGAGAAAATAGACCCCCATCCCTTCCAGTCCCAATGGTGCTGGGAAAGAAAGAAGCAAAAGTTACTTGAAGACCAGATGCACTTGTCCTTGCTTTCTTCTTCAGGGGCTAAATCTAGGCATTGGAGGTGGGGATACAATAGAAACATCAAAGGTATAAGGAAACCTAAGATCATGGAGGAGGGAGGCACCAATGGAATCCTTCCCTGGGCTCACTGGGGAAGGACCCAAACCTCTAAGAAGAGCCTGTATATGGTCCAGAGACATGGTAAGCAGCAGTGGAGGAGATGGCAAGATAGAGGAGTCCAAGGCATTGCCTTGACACCCCTCAGCAGGCAGGAATCCATAAATGTTTATGTTTTCCATAAATTGGTGGACAGAAGCCTGAAGTTGGGTCAGAGAGGCCATTACATGTGGGGCCTTTGCAATCAAGAACAAGTATCCAGAACCATAGCCCACAAAAGACCAAAAGGCACCCCTTATTCCTCAGAAGTCCATCCAGCAGTAGAGCCAGCAAGAATCCAGAATCCACGTAACAGTATGTGATTCTCAGTCTTCCTTCTGCCCTCCTCCAACATGAGGCCATGGGAAGCTCCACCATAATAGAAAGGAGTATTGGGAAGGAGCTGAAATGCAAAAAGATTTCATTTGTCAGAAAGTGGATGATTTAAACTGAAGGGATTCTATTTACGTTCAAAAAGACTATTTTTCATTGATAGCTGAGTTTAAGTTTGCTTCTCCACCTCCCAAGGAGACAAAGATTCATGAAGCTTTGACCAAAGACAGAAAAAGTCAAGAAGCTATGTTTTCCTTGTATATTCAAGTGCAGAGTCAGCCAGCATATAACAATGTTGAAGAGGCAGCAGAAGATTAGGGACTGGGTGTGGGAGAAAAGAAGAAAAGAAGCTGTCACACTGGAAACACATGATAGGAATGGAAATTGTCACAAAGGATCTAGATCTAGATCTTCTGAAATAGCACTCAAAACAGTAAGTCAGTACAGGAAAGTACAGTTGATATTGACAGCTTTGATATTTGTGACTTTGTTCATAAGCAATGGCAAATATCATAACGTAATCATTTGTTATTTTGAGAGCTGGAAGTTTCTGTCTTGCACACCTCTAGGCCTTGCCAACCACATGGCAGCCCCATGTCAATAGAACTTTCTTGCTCTTTACTCAACATTGTATATCCAGTTGCTCTCATGAAATAATCAAAGACCATATATCTAATGGAAAAAAAGAAGCCCTTGCCCTCCCCGGTTTTGCTCAGTGGATAGAGCATCGACCTGCAGACTAAAGGGTCCCGGGTTTGATTCTGATCAAGGGCACATGCCCAGGTTGTGGGCTTAATCCCCAGTAGGAGGCATGCTGGAGGCAGCTGATCAATGATTCTCTCTCATCACTGATGTTTCTATCTCTCTCCCCCTCTCCCTTCCTCTCAGAAATCAATTTTGAAAATATTTTTTTTTAAAAGAAGCCCTCTAAATGAAATCCAATGGCTCCCTGGTGTTGAAAGTGAAGAAAGAAATGAAGATATTATTATGTAAGAAGTTCAGAATCCTCTAAGAAAATGATAGTTCTGAACCAAAGAATAGAAGTTCAGATAAATTTAAAGAATATAATGATGTCCTTGATTATTCCAACCTATGGCATGAATGAATAGAATATAAGCTTTATACAGAAACAAGAAGTGATTCATGACACTTTCAGCAAATATTCTAGTCTGTGAAAAAATTACATTTTACGGAAAATATGATATGCCTTTGTGCTAATCATACAATTGAGGATTCCCAAAGATCTAAAATGGATCCTTCAGGAATGTCAAGGCTTTATCTTTTCCATGTTTTAGTTTAACTTCTGAGACCACTTCTCAAGAGTGCCTTGTGGGAAGATGGAGAATTATAGACCAGATAAAATTTTGATTAGGTATATTGATTCATGGCTATATTAAAAGAACAGTGACTAAATTATCGATGTCAATTTAAAGCGTAGCTGAGTTCTCTTCCACCTAAACTCACTTATCAAACCTCTCAGGCCATGAAAAAGTCAGAAAACACGTTGGAAGCCAAGTACTTGCTTCCTCATCCTTCACCTTCACTGGATCTGCTTTTATATAATAAATCCAAGATGACTTCTCCTTGGAAATTTAGGAATTCCTAAACCAGAGTGGTTCACCTACACCTCCCCATTACCAACTATCCTTTTAATATCTTGGCACCTTTTTTAAGAGAAGAAAGAAGAGGTAGAATCAAGTAAGAAGGCACCTATATCATCACCTTCTTGGGTGCCAGGTTCTGTGAGACTTGACATGTGGAAGCATGTTGAAGCCGCTATGTCATTCATTTCATCATTTAATGTGGTTAGTTCCCCGCACCCCTACTCCACCTGGAATTCCTTGATGAGAAGTGAATAGCTGTTGGAAGCACAAGGTGCTTACCTTCATCCAGGAGTTGTTCGAAGAATAAGTTTGCAAGGTATTTGTTTAAATAAAATTTTTAAATATATTTTTATTGATTTTAGAGAGGAAGGGAGAGAGACAGAGAAACATCAATGATGATAGAGAAACATTGATCAGCTGCCTCCTGCACATCCACTACTCATACTACAAACCAGTGTCCTTTTCATGTTTTATGCAGTGTCATGTGGTGGGGGCTTTGCATTTTTATGCTTTTTGTTGGTGGTTTTTCTGCTTAAATGATAACTGAAGGGTTGTCCAGTGCTCCTAAATGCAAGAAGAAGAAGAAAACATGTGTTAGATAGTTTCATTGAGGCATGAGTTATAGTGATGTTGGCCATGAATTTAGTGTTAATGAATCAACAATATATATTAACAGTGTGTCTTTAAATAGAAACACACATCAAACAAGGTTATGTATTGATTGGCTAACAAAAATGTTGTGCCAGAGGCTCACAGAAACCTAACCCTGTACTTCCTCTAGGAGGAATCAGTAACTAGGTTTCACGGTGACTTTATACAACCTGACTACTGCGAATAATGAGAATTGACTATAACCTCCCGAGTTGAAACCTTGTTTGTCACAAGACATATCCTGAAGTGCTAGTTGAATGAAACCATGGAGTTCAGGGCTTGACTTGATCAACTTGACACTTCTGGCAGCATCCGCGCTGCCCGGCCTCCTACACAAGTCTGCCACTTTGATACAAATTGAAACCCCTTGGAAAGAAAGATCTGCAATGGGCGCACACAATTAGTTAACCCACAGCCCACACTTTCTGGGGGTCACATGTCTAGGGGAGCAGTCTTTTTTTTCCCTTATTAAAAACAACAACTGAACTCGAAAGCTGCAGCTCATCTGTTCTATAACATTATTATGGGATGGAAAGATGAAAACCACAGTCTCCCCATCTCAGAGAGGAAAGGAGGGTAGCCCTTGGCTAAGACTTTAATTGACGCATTGTGGCGCTTTCAGAGCTTTTCGAAATTGGCTTTGCAGAGCTGAGGGAAGAGTTATTTAGAGGTAGTGCTGTTCCTTATTCCCAGTCGACCCAGGTGCACAGTCTGAAGACTGAAGTTGAGACAAAAGAGAGGAGTTGGTGACCTTCCACATAAAAATGTGAAGTTTAACTCCACTGAGGAGAGGTGGCTTTTAAAATTATGAGGTGTGAAGGAAAATGCTATTCTGTCTCCTTTTGGGTTTTAAATGTCTCTGACAATTATCACCTGTCCTTAGAGAGAGAGGAAAGAGGAGAGGGGGGGGAGGGGAGGAGTGGGAGAGACAGAGACACAGAGACACAGAGACACAGAGAGACACACAGAGAGAGCACATCGTCACACGCCTTTCCACCTGTTTCAACAGCCACTCACTGCGCAATGTGGAGGATGAAGAGGTGCGCCCGCAAACTATGCAGATGGGGAGAAGATCTCTAAGGAAGACTTCATCCTGCGCTTTCTCTGTGGGAACGAGAATGACAAAAGCCACCCCTCACTGCTGGTCACTCCCATAGATGCCTTCCTCAGCAGCAGGGAAAGGTCTGCCAGGGAGAAGGGGCAGATCTTGGGTGAGGCAGATTCCTTGGGTAAACAATGGAGTTTCTATGCAACAGACTGAAGTATCTCAGAGGGAAAGGGGAGGGGGCGATTAACCAATGAACTTACATGCATATATCATAGCCCCTGGACAGACAATAGTGAGGGGGAAGGTCTGGGAAGGGGAAAGGAGTGGGGAGGAGGGGGTCACTCGGGGGGGGACATCTGTAATACTTTCAACAATAAAGATAAATTTTTAAAAAAATGAAGTTTCTAAAGAAATGAGTGGGAATCCCACTATGACGATTAAAGAGGAGTTGGTGCTTTGTCGTTTTAAAGCAAAAATAAGATAATAATGTCTGCTGTCATCCCTTCCATTCAACTTGTACTAGAAGTTACCATAATAAGACAATGGGGGGATAAGAATTAGAAAAGTAGTATGCCCCCCAGCTGGTGTGGTTCAGTGGTTGAGCATCGACCTATGAACCAGGAGGTCATGGTTCAATTCCCAGTCAGGGCACATGCCCAGGTTGTGGGCTCATCCCCAGTCTGGGGCATTCAGGAGGCAGCCGGTCAATGATTCTCTCTCATCATTGATATTTCTATCTCTCTCTCTCTCTCTCCCTTCCTCTCTGAAATCAGTAATAAAAATATATTAAGAAAAAGAAAAATGAATGCCATTGCCATTATCTGCAAAGGATATGATTGTTTACACAGAAAACCCGAAAGAATCTAGTAAAAAGTAGTAGCACTAGCACTGGCAGTGTGCTAAGTGGTAGAGCATAGGCCAGTACACCAAAGGTTCGAGGGTTTACTTGTTGGTCAACGGCACATACCTGGGTTGCAGATTTGATCCCCCACCCCCAGTGTGGAAGGCAACTAATTGATGTGTCTCTTTCACATCAATGTTTTTCTCTCTCTCTCTCTCCCACCTCCCTTCGTCCCTTCCATTCTCTCTAAAAATCAACGGAAAAAATATCCTCTGATGAGGATTAACAAAAACAACAACAACAAAAGTAGTAGAACTAATAAGGGAGTGCAGAAAGGTAGTTGGTTATAAGATTCAGAAACAAAAATTAATAGTGAACTTGACAAGTTGCTAAGGCAACTTTTTGAAGAAATTACTTATTCTACCAGAGAACAATCTATATAAATAAAAGCCTAAGCAACCATTATGGCCAAAAGACTGGAACAACCAGAATGACCGGTTGACCAGTCGCTATGATGCACACTGACCACCAGGGGGCATATGCTTAGTGGAGGAGCTGTCCCCTGGTGGTCAGTGCACTCCCACAGCCAACTCCCGTGGCCCCTCCCCTTAGCTAACCCCTCTGATTGGCCCTGATTGGGGGGCCAACCGGCCAACCTCCCGCTGCTCCGCCCCCGGCCGGCCAACCTTCTGGGGTCCCTCCCCCTGACTGGCCACCCCCCACCCCTATAGGCCTTGATCGCTAGCCAGGCCAAGGGACCCCACCTGTACACGAATTCGTGCACCAAGCCTCTAGTATTTATTATAAAGCTATAGAAATTAAAAGAGGGGAATATTCAAATAGGCCAATTAAACAGAATATAAAGCCCCAGCTATCAATGCATATATATATATATATATGAAAATTGGCAAAACCCAGTTTTCTCCAAATGTGGAAATTAAGGATCAAGAGCTAATTTAATCTTAGTTATAGAGAAATAAAATAAGACTTTTACCCACTTGACTTTCTTTTTTTTTTTTACTTGACTTTCTTTTTACTAAAAATTTACACCCCCTACCTCCCCTTACACTCTATTGTGGAGGTGTTGAAAGGAATAAGGGAACAGGACCAAAAAGGGAAATGTGCTCCCCCACCACCCCTTCAGCCTTGTGCTAATGCCTGAAGAGAGGCAGCAACATCCAGGTCATGAGGAAAGTACAGTGCCCAGGTATTCCTGAGTCACCAGCAGCCAAGGGAGCAGAGGTGGGCATGGGAACAATGATGCCCTGGCTACTGCCAGGTGGATACACAAGGAAGGACTGAAGATAAACTCTCCTGACACTACGCTGGGAGGCTGGCCCCTGAATGACTCTACCCAAGTAATATAATATATATTATTACCCATGTAATATAACTCCCATATATTACAACATAATCCCTCTACTACAGATAACAAGCTACAATTCACTTCCTAAACATATTCTTCAATGGCTCTTCCTGTGCCAGAGACCTTGCTTTCAAGTGCCTTTATCTTAATAATTCTTCCCTTCCCTTTCCAGCACTAAAGAGCAACCCAACACTGCATAACTCATGAGCTATGATTCTGCCATTATGAGTTTATCACCAGCTGATTTGTGTCCATTTCTGCCTGCAACTGGTCTCATCCTTTCTTAGGCTCCTCTAAGACCATGAGAGGAGCCTTGGACCTCCTTGCCTTCATCCACATTACCTACTCCCATTTCTCTGGCAGAACTTGCTCTCTCTCATGACTCTTAGCCTATTGTCTGGCTCTGGTCTCATACCTAGTTCTAGGCTCCCCTCCCCATTGGATTGAACCCTGCTAGAGGCAGAAGGATTCCCCAGAGTAAAGATGCAACTTTGCCCCCAAGGTGAGTATCTCCACTGCTCAAAGACCCCTGCCTCCTTCCTTCACCAGAAGGATGTTTCCCAGGTTTCAGCACCAGCAAAGACCAGAAAAAAAAAAAAAAGACCTGTAATTTAGACCCATGTGAACTTATGAAGAAAGGACAGGAAGGCATGTCTCCCACCCTCTTAGTGGAGGGCAGGCAGGTGGGATGGAAGCAAAAGGGAGAAAGACCACAAGATTAAAAAGTCCAAGCCAGGCCTCCATGGAGGGAAATGGCTCCTCCTCTCCTTCCAGGAGGTGCCAACAAAGAACAGAATCGCTCAGGCAGCCTGGGTAAGGGCTACAACCAGGACGGTGTAACAATGCCCATTCTAAGTTCACACCCTTCATTCTGTCCAGACCTGGGACAGATTCCACCCCTGACTTGGACACTTAGAATTACCCTGCCCTGACTTAGTATGTTTCCCTACCTGCTTCGTATTCTTAGTTCCTTCTTCTCCTTAATTTCTAGGTTTATTTATGTCATCCCATCACTTTTCATTGTCACTTAGTCCTAATTTCATTTTCTTTGCCAAGTGTTAGAGACATTTTAAAATATGGTTACCATAACAACTCTTGTAAAAATCACAGGCTGGCTGCATTATTTAGCAGTTGGCATGTCCCACCTTGGAACAACATTCTAGTAAAACAGAGGGTGTGGGCTTCTATTTTGTGGTAACACTTTGATTTAGGGACCAGAATCAACACAGTCACCACGAGCAGGCAGGCACACACATTAACTCATTTAACCCTTCAGCTACCCTCTGAGGTATGAAGCATGACTAGTCCCATTTTATAGGAGAAGAAACGAAGGCTCAGAGAGCCTGAATAATTTGCTCCAGTTCATGCTGCTGTTGAGGGTCAGAGGTGGGACAGGAACCCAGATCTGTCTGAGTCTAAAACACATGCTCTTAATTAGTAAATCAAGATTCCCCATGTAAATCACTTCAAAGGTCCCCAGGTGAAGACACAACCAGGGGAGGCTGTCATGCAGACCTCCAGGAGGCTACTGGCATCCAGCCTTCTTTCTTCATGAGAAGTCTTCTCTGAATGATAATCCTGCTTCTGGGAAATGGCTGGTGAAGCTGATGCTCCCCTGATTATCTTCCTTCCTGAGAACCTGGAGTGTTAACGAGAATGTCCTAGTTAAAACACTGGTTCAAACACTGGTTTGTCCACCTTCTCAATCAGAACAGAATCTGACCCTGGGACCGATGTTCAGGTGTAAGTGATTGATTAAGAAGTAAGTTCCTTAACGAATTAGATAATTAATTCATTAGGGAGAAACCAGTAAGAGAGTGAGAGAAGCAGGATATGGAAAGGGAAGAAGCCAAGTAGGGGCATTTCAGGTAGGGCCCCAGGCTTAGCCTGATCCCCTGGAGAGCCTTTGTACTTGGGGAGTCGAGCCTCTGTACTCCCACACCTGCCCTTGGGAAGGAGCAGCTTGGGGAAAGGGCATAGAGCTCCCTGAGCCCTCTAGCTCTTTTGGGGGCAAGGTGGCTCCACTGCCCAGGACAATTTTCCAGAAGGTACAGGTGCCAGCATTCGCAGCAAAGGGCACAGCAGTTGGGCATGCATATGGAGAGCTGGGCAGAGGGATCCCCAGGGATCTGGGCAGCACAACTGTGTCCACAACACACACCAGCTCCTCTCTAAAGCCAGTAGTGACAGGTATCTCAACCCTCAGGTGACAGGTATCTCGACCCTCCTGATGCTGTCGCTGTCTTCCAGGCAACTCTGAGGATGCACATTTTTGTTTTCCTGCCCTGGCACAAGCTTTGTCCACCCCTCTCAGTCAGTTGTCTCTTTGTCCTGCCAATGTCCATGATCCTAGAGTGAGGGACAAAAGCAGCCTTTAAGGGATGCACTGTTCTCTCCTCCTATTGCAGTCCTTTTTCTGTGTAGACCTGCCCCTCCTCTTTACCCGATGATTCAGAACAAGACTGAACAAATGAACAGCCAGGACTGTCGGGAACGGCCTCCTTGATGAGGCGACCTGAGACCCAGGCTGCTCGGGGCTGGACCTGGGCCCCGTCAACTCAATAGTCTGCCATTGGGTCTTTTGTTCCCTTTGGCCAGCCTGCTGTATTCCAGGAACAAAACAAATAACTTTTGTTTTCTCCAGGGAGTGAGGAGGCACAGGGACAGGGTCATTCCAAGAGAGGCCAACTGAGAGAGAAATGGGGCAGGGCCTCTAACTGCTCCTCATCCGCCCCTGTCATTGTCAGTACAGGAGTCATTTCTACAAAATCAAAACCCATGGCAGTTAGCACTTACCAAGCTATTTCCTGCAATATCTAGGGTAGTTCTGGGTCTCTCGTCCACCCCTCAGTGCACGTGAACACACACACACACACACACACACACACACCAGTTCTGGGTCTCTCGTCCACCCCTCCGTGCACGTGAACACACACACACACACACACACACAGCCCTGACTAGGTCCAAAGTGGGCAAGGGACCAAATGCTCCTGTCCCGGTCACACTCTGAAGCTACATCCATGTGTGAAATTTGAACGACCTATAGAACCAACCCCCAGCTCTCTCATTTCCTAAATAAGGAAATCAGGCCTAGAGAAGCACACTGTCCTGTGCAAGGTCACTGAACCTGTTGGTGGCAGAACCTGGTCTAGAACCCAGCTCTGCTGGTCCCCAGTCTAAGACCCTCACATTGGGCCACCAACACCCCACCCCACCATGAGGGCTAGTTGTGGAGAGCCAACAGCAGGGCCCAGCAGGGTGAGGAGAAGATTTGTAGGAGAAGAAGCTCTTGAAAACCTGAGAGATTGACTCTCCTGGTCTTTCTCAGGCCAGAGCTGTGCCCAGGTGGGGCTGCCAGACTTA
Organism: Myotis brandtii; assembly: GCF_000412655.1. Lineage (NCBI taxonomy): Eukaryota > Metazoa > Chordata > Mammalia > Chiroptera > Vespertilionidae > Myotis > Myotis brandtii. The sequence continues at coordinate 5,259,273 of NW_005367209.1, forward strand.
CAAATTGAGTGAAATTTAAATTTCAGATAAACAATGAACATTGTTTTGGAATAACATTGCAACTCTATCAGGCAACCCTATTCCTGAGGTTTGCATGGGGAGTGGGAAGCCATACTGCCAAGGACCCTTCCTCACTCCCCTGGGGGCTTTCAAGCCCTCAGTGCTCTGACTCCAGCAAATTAGATGTGGGTTCAGTTCTGGTCTGAAGCCAACAGAGCACTAGAGAACAACTGGGAAAGTCAGAAAGTTATCAGTTAGAAAAGACAGATTCCAAAGCATTGAACCTGCTCCACCTCTTTGCTGTCTGAATTCCTCAGAGAGTGAGAAATACACTTGTCATGCTGAAATATCTACCCATCAGGGATACCCCTTTAAGAATGATGCCAAGAAAATTACTCTAATAATAAGGACTAGTAGATGCTCCACACATGTTTCCTGAGTGAATGAATGAGCAAGCCAGGGCCAGAGTGGAGTGTCAGGAAACCCGGTCTCTAAGAGACAGTGTTCCCATCTTGAACTGATACTCCCTCTTCTCTCCCAGGCCAGGGCCATCTCTCAGGGCTCAGTGGAATCCCCTCCTCCTCCAAGAGTGAAGCAAGTTCTTGGATGTCAGGGATCTGGTTCACTCATTTAGGACCCCCAGGGCCTATGTCAAAACTAGACACACCAGGTTTTTCTCTTGACGGTTTTTATCTCTCTTCTGCAAGTAAGAATCTTAGGGGAGGGTTTCAGCAAAATATTCATTAGTTTTCCAGGTATGTTTTTAATATGTTGATACCTCAAAATGAGGGTAATGCGGAGAGGGGGGCGTGTAGGATTATTCTTTAGTGTGCTTTACTGTTTTACTTTTATCTTGGGTGTGTTTGGCTTTAATGGGGTTTTTGTTATTTGTTACCCTGACTTCATCTGCCATTGGGTTTGGCTGGCACAAATGGCAGGGTGATTTAAGCTATGTATTCTCTGGTTAGGGAGGAGAAGTATAAACCGTTTGCTCTCAAGTGTCCTTGGTCAGAAAAGGTCTTGCAATTCACTAACTGGCTGTACGTTGTTCAAATTGTTTGGCCTTATTTCATTTTCTTGTCTCAGTTTCCCTAGTCCGCTTGCCCAGGAATTTTCCTAGCTTCTTACCATCCTGCTGCACCTCCACCTGCCCTATCCATCAGGAGTGGACGGAGAAAGCCCCAGGGAAAGAGGTGCGTTCAGAAGCCATAGGATTAGCCTGCACTGATACAAGGATGCCTAGGGGATGCGTGGAGCCATCAAGTGTCTGCTACGGAGACTCAAGATGACTCAGTTCATTTTTAGAAAACAAAGGAAATTTCAGTTTTGCACTCCTGAGTTCTGTGGCCTTGAAATATGGTTTCAGGGTCACACAAAGTTGAGCAGAAAATACAATTTCCACATACTCCCTGCCTCTGCCATTATCAACACCCTCACCAGAGCAGTGCATTTGTTACAATTGACGAACCAATATTGACACATCATTATTACCCAAAGTCCAAAGGTCACATTAGGGTCACTCTTGGTGTTGTGTATGCTATGGGTTTGAACAAATGTTTAATGACACGTATCCATCATTGCAGTATCATACAGAACAGGTTCACTCCCCTAAGACCTCTCTGTGCTCCAACTATTCACCTCTTCCTCCCTCCAACCCCTGGCAACCACTGATCTTTTTACTGTCTCCATAGTTTTGCCTTTTCCAGATTATCATATAGTTGGAATTAAACAGTATGTAGCTTTCAGATTGACTTTTTTCACTTAGTTTTTTTTAAGTTTAAGTTTCCTCCATGTCTTTTTGTGACTTGATAGCTCATCGTCTTTTAGGGCTGAATAATAGACCATTGTCTGGATGTACCACCGTTTGTTTATCCACTCATCTACTCAGGGATATCTTGGTTGCTTCCAAATTTTGGCAATTATGAACAAAGCTTTTAAATATCCATGTGCAGATTTTTTTTGAGACATAACTTTTCATCTCCTTTGGGTAAATGCAAGGAGCACAACTGCTGGGTTGTATGCTAAGACTGTGTTTAGTTTTATAAGAAACTGCCAAGCCGTCTTCCAAAATGGCTGTACCATTTCGCATTCCCATCAGCAATGAATGAAAGTTCCTGTTGCTCCACATCCTTTCCAGCATCTGGTGTTAGTGTTCTGGGTTTTTGACCATTCTAATAGATGTGTAGTTGCATTTTAATTAATTTTATAATAATTTTTAAAATTACATTTTAACGCAGTTACAATTCTAAAAGAAATGTTTTTTGACGTTAAATGTCCTAAGAAAAAGAGAAAGTTGGCCTTCACATAGGAATTAAATGTAAGAAAGGCACCTTAATCCCAGCCAGCGTGACTCAGTGGTTGAATGTCAACCTATGAACCAGAAGGTCACGGTTCAACTCCAAGTCAGGGCACATGCCCAGGTTGTAGACTCGATCCCTGGTAGGGGGCCTGCAGGAGACAGCCAATCAATGATTCTTTCAATAAAATATTATTTTTTTCGAAATGTCTGGCTTTGACAAGTGAAAAGCCTCCTTAGGTTAATTTCCAATGTGCTCATATAGGTCACATTGGTTTTCATTAGTAATTGGCTTTTGCTATAGGACTTCAAGAAGAGCTGTTCAGTGAAGTTCTCATCAGCGAAGAGCAAAGGCTGCCCCGCACCCACGGGGCCTCTTCTGGATGAGCCAGGCTGCAGCCACCAGAACCCCAGGAGCCGGTCGGGCTCCCCATGGGTTCACGCAGGAGCCCGTCTGGGCTGGGAGAGAGAAGCGGGGCCACGCGGCTTCCATGCAGCACCACTGGGCGGCCCAGAGGCCCACACTGTGCCCCGGCCCCCATCAATCAGCCTTGCTCACTGCATCTCCGCATGGGGACTTGGGCTCCGTGACTCATCCCCCCTATCACCCCTGCCCCCAGATAGCCGGGGAGAGGTCACAGACCCCCCCCCATCCTGGGCACCGCTGGAGGTTGGTCATTGCCACCCACCCCCAGTTCCCTCATTCCCAGGAGGTTTTTAATGAGTTAATTTTCTCATTCACTTGTTTAAAGGGAAAAGAAATGCTAACTGCTTAGGCAGTGCTCCGGATTTAAATAGGTTTTCAAAAGTGATGTTCTTTCACTTTTCCAACAGACACTTCAACTCCATGTGCATGGCACTAAGCTGGAGGCTACCAGGGGGCAGGTGGGAAATATATTGTAGTTGGTCCGTGTTCTAGAATTTTCAATGTCTCCATAGAGACAAGTCATTACTGAGTCATTCTGAAGTCCACAGCCCAGGGCTTCAAGCATACCCACCACTGATTTCAATTTGTTCTTCCCGTTTGGCCCAAGGCAAAGAGATGCCAGTGCCTAAAAATACGGGTCCTCTTTATCCCCACAATGTACTTTCAAAAAATGTTGCCACCTGCAACCCTCGTTATGGGACCAATGGTTTCCCTTCTTCAATCATCCTCTCCTTCATGGGAAAGGATCTGAGGGCTTCCTCAATCCAATTCACTCGGGTGAGTTTCTTGTATTATAAAGTATTCCTAGCATACGCCTTTATCTCTAATTGGAGAACAAGAGATTTTGCTTGCTGCTAAAGGAATTTTGTGTCAGTATTTGAGGAAATAGTTTTTGGAGGAGGGGGCCTAACAAAGGGGGAGAGAGAACTTAAAATCTACTGGCCATATACAGCCCTGAGGAGATAAGTTGCCCCATTTTTACTCTGATCTCTCTCTCTCTCTCTCTCTCTCTCTCTCTCTCTCTCTCTCTTGCCTAAGCGACCGTCGCAAGCAAAACAACCAAATGGACGACCGAACAGGCTGCGTGGGGCAACCAGGCCGGCAGGGGGGATTAAGTGAGGGCCGACCAAACAACTGAGCACCAGGCTGTGTGGGGCGACCAGGACAGCAGGGGAGTTAGTGAGGGACGACCAAATGACGTGGGGCAACCAGGACTGCAGGGGGGCGGGCAGTTAGGGGTGACCAGGCTGGCAGTGGGGGGCAGTGAGGGATGACCAGGCTATTAGGGGGGGCAGTTAGGGGTGATCAGGCAGGCAGGCAGGTGAGCAGTTAGGAGCCAGTGGTCCCGGATTGTGAGAGGGATGTTCGAGTGCCGGTTTAGGCCCAAGGATTGGGCAGAAACCGGCAATCGGACATCCCCTGAGGAGTCCTGGATTGGAGAGGGTGCAGGCTGGGCTGAGGGGTCCCCCACCCCGCATGAATTTTGTGCACCAGGCCTCTAGTCTATAATAATAAAAGCATAATATGCTAATTAGACTGGACTGCCAAACAGCGGAATGACTGTCCGGACAAAGCCGGGCCTGCGAGGGCTGGAGCCCCTTACATGAATTTTGTGCATCGGGCCTCTAGTAAAATAATAAGCCTAGAGCATGGGATAAAGAAAGAGGGGTGCATATACTCTGCCTGCAACTTCCCAGAGGAAAAATAATTTGAAACTATAATATATGATTAAACTGACAAAAACTGTGTTGCATGTGCCTTTTTTAGGCAGGTAAATTGTGAAATAAGTTAAATTTCCGTTCTGCAACAAAAGAGAAATTGTAAATCTTCCATCAAGGTAAGAAAGAACATGTATGAGCATTTTGGTATAAGGCAGCTACCTGCATCATTCAGATTATGCCATCTCTACATCCCTCACCAACTTCTTCATGTTGACACGTGTGCAGTTCTTTCTCTGTGATGAGGTTCACACACCTCATATTTCCCTTCAGTCACTAGACATTTTAGCCATGTTTGGCTGTGGTTTCTCTTCTTTTTCTTTCTTTTTTTTTCAGAGAGGAAGAGAGAGGGAAAGAGAGATAGAAACATCGATGATGAGAGAGAATCATTGCTCTGCTGCCTCCTGCATGCCCCCTACTGGAGACCAAGCTGCAACCCAGGCATGTGCCATGACAGAGAATCGAACTGTGACCTCCTGGTTCATAGGTCAATGCTCAACCACTGAGCCACGCTGGTCAGGCTGGCTGTGGTTTCTTTATAGTAGCTGTCCAATATAGCAACCATTAGCACATTAATTAATTTAAATTAAACAAAATTTAAAATTTAGCCAGACTTCAAGTGCTCAGTACCTACATGTGACTAGCGGCTGCTGTAGAAACTATACTCCAGCACAGATATAGAACATTTCCTTCATACAGAAAGCTCTGCTGTGCAATGTTCTTCATAACTGAAAATTTTTGAAAATCTAATTAGAAAAAATCTCTTTTTTTTCTCCCTCCCTGACTTTTCCCTCCTTTCTTCCTCCTCCCTCCTTCCCTTTTTATCACAGCCTTTTCTTACATCTGGTTCAGAATTCCTGGAAGAGACTGAACAGGATTCTCCAGGGACTGTGAGTGTGAAGAAACTCCTGATCATGACAGCAATGGCCACAAACTTGATACACAAGTACCTCACCAGTGAAAAGATTTGCACTGCAACCAAAAGAAATGTCAAGAAAATGAATTAAATAAGTAATATTTAATACATATTTTATAAATGTATTAATTAATAGGACAATCATTTATTATAATGAACTAGAGGCCTGGTGCACGAATTCATGCCCGGGTGGGGTCCCTCAGCCTGGCCTCTGCCCTCTCTCAATCCGGGACCCCTCAGGGGATGTTAGACTGCTGGTTTTGGCCTGATCCCCGTAGACCAGGTGAAACTGGCAGTATAACATCCTCCAAGGGATGTAGCAGTGCGCTAAGTGGCAGGCGGCCAGGGAGAAGCCTGAGCCAGGGCTGGGCACCACTCTTGTGCATCCTAGTCCCACTGCACTTGTGGCACTGCTGTTGGTAGCGCTGCCGTGGAGGCGAGAGAGGCTCCCACCACCACAGCAGCGCTCTCCAGCCATGAGCCTCGCTTCTAGCTGAGCAGCACTCCCACTGGGCGCACTGACCACCAGGGAGCAGCTCCTGCATTGAGCATCTGCCCCCTGATGTTCAGTGCGCGTCATAGCAACAGGTTGACTGGTCATAACGGCCACTTAGGCTTTTGTATATATACACTAGAGGCCCAGTGCACAGAAATGTCAAGAAAATGAATTAAATAAGTAATATTTAATACATATTTTATAAATGTATTAATTAATAGGACAATCATTTATTATAATGAACTAGAGGCCTGGTGCACGAATTCATGCCCGGGTGGGGTCCCTCAGCCTGGCCTCTGCCCTCTCTCAATCCGGGACCCCTCAGGGGATGTTAGACTGCTGGTTTTGGCCTGATCCCCGTAGACCAGGTGAAACTGGCAGTATAACATCCTCCAAGGGATGTAGCAGTGCGCTAAGTGGCAGGCGGCCAGGGAGAAGCCTGAGCCAGGGCTGGGCACCACTCTTGTGCATCCTAGTCCCACTGCACTTGCGGCACTGCTGTTGGTAGCGCTGCCGTGGAGGCGAGAGAGGCTCCCACCACCACAGCAGCGCTCTCCAGCCATGAGCCTCGCTTCTAGCTGAGCAGCACTCCCACTGGGCGCACTGACCACCAGGGAGCAGCTCCGGCATTGAGCATCTGCCCCCTGATGTTCAGTGCGCGTCATAGCAACAGGTTGACTGGTCATAACGGCCACTTAGGCTTTTGTATATATACACTAGAGGCCCAGTGCACGAAATTTGTGCATGGGTGCAGTCCCTAGGCTTGGCCAGCAATCAAAGTGTGAGTGTCTGGTGTGGAAGGGCAGGTCCCAGCTCACTTCTGGGCCCTGGGCAGCACCTGGATCCCCGGGCCCCCACGCACCCCCTCTGCCTGAGTCACGGCGCCCAAGTCCCCACGTGGAGATGCAGTGAGCACGGCCGGATGCCGCAGGCCGGGGCACAGTGTGGGTTTCTGGGCCACCCAGCGGTGCCACACGGAAGCCGGGTGGGCAGCGTGCTCTCTACCAGCCAGCCTCACAGACCGGCTCCTGTGTGAACCCACGGAGAGCCCGACTGGCCCCTGGGGTCCTGGTGGCTGCGGCCCAGCTCACCCAGAGGCTGCGTGGGTGCGGGGCAGGCTCCTTGTGGGTGCCTGGCTCCTGAGCGTGGGGGCTTCCCTGGCACGTGAGCCCTGGCGTCCCAGGGGAGGGTGGCAGGGAGAATGAGAGCGAGCTCGGCAGATACCCCCACATTCTCACAGCACCTCTGTCCCCATCACCCCCACCCCCAGGTAGCTGGCAAGAGGTCGCAACCCCCGGCCCGGGTACCACTGGAGGTTGGTCGCTGCCACCCCCCCCTATAACCATTATACAATTATGATACCTAACAAAATAAAGAGTGACTCCTTTACATCCCCTAGTACCCACTCCATATTCAGATTTCCCCCGCTGTCACCAAAATGTCTTTTGCAGTTGGTCCATCTGAGCTAAGATCACACAGGACCACACATTGACTGCATTTGTTATTCGGTCTCTCTTAATCCGAAGGCAGCTGGATAGCTCTGAGTTCAGGAATGTGTCTGGAAAAAGCCGTGCTAGTCTAGGGAGGCAGAGCAGAGGGACATAGAAGTCTGTGTTTATGGCTGAGAGTGCAGGGACCTGTAATAGTCCTGCATGTCATAAACTCCCAGACTGATGAGGTGTTCCTGGCTCTAGTGCAGAACTATGTCTATATGTCTGGAGCCAGAGACACAGGCTTCCAGAAGGTCTAGGAACCCTCACTCTGTCCGGCGTTGTCATCTGACCCTGTAGCTCTAGTAGGAGAAGATTTAGGAATCCTCGATCAGATACCATCTGATGTTGTAGCTCTGGGAGAAGACTTGATGCACAAGTTTCACCTCTTTGTGGCTTGGTTAATGCTCCTAATCTCTGTGCAGTGAGTTCTGACCATGCCAACTTCCCTCCCCATCCATGAGATAAGTGAGCTTTGTTGAATTACCCATCCATGCTTGTTTCTTGGCTTTCTGCCAATCTGAGCTCTCTCATGTCATATTTCAATTCTATTCATTGTCACAGATTTGAAACATTTGTCATGTTTTAAAAAACAACAACTGTGTAATTTATCTTTAAGTTAGAAGCTCTTTTATAAACTTTGCCACCAAACAACCAATAAACTCTTGTGTAGTCTAATTATTTTCCTGCTCATCCTTTTAAAAATGTCCTTAGGCAGCCCTGACCAGTGTGGCTCAGTTGGTTGAGCATCATCTCATACACCAAAGGGTTACAGATTCATATAGGCCTAACCAATGGACACAGACAACAGGGGGGTGAGGGCATGAGTGGAGGGGATGGGGGGTAATGTGGGGATAAGGACACATACATAATAACTTAATCAATAAAAAATTAAAAACAAACAAACAACAACAAAAACAAAGGGTTACAGGTTCAATTCCTGGACAGAACACATACTAAGTTGCAGGTTTGATCCCTGGTTGGAGTGCATATAGGAGGCAACGGATCGATGTTTCTCTCTTCCTCTCTCTCTAAAATCAATAAAAACATATCCTCAGGAGAATTAAACTTGTAAGTCAAGGCCCCACTGTATGACTATTTGACAGAGTCATTAAAGAAGTAATTAAGGTTAAATGAGATCACTGGGTAAGGTTTAATCCAATACAACTGGTGTCCTTATAAGAGGAGATTAGGACACAGATACAGAGGGAAGGCCATGTGAAGACACGGGGAGAAGATGGCCACCTACAAGCCAAGGAGAGAGGCCTTGGAATAAATCAACCCTGCTGGCACTTTGATCTTGAACTTCTAGCCTCCAGAACAGAGAGAAAATACATTTCTGTTGTTCAAGCCACCCAGTCTGTTGTACTTTATGGCGATCTGAGCCCTCTCATGTCGTATTTCAATTCTATTCATTGTCAGAGTCTTTCCAGAGCAGGCTCCCAAATTTGAAACATTTGTCTTGTTTTAAAAAAAAACAACTGTGTAATTTATCTTTAAGTTAGAAGCTCTTTTACAAACTTTGCCACCAAACAACCAATAAACTCTTGTGTAGTCTAATTATTTTCCTGCTCATCCTTTTAAAAATGTCCTTAGGCAGCCCTGACCAGTGTGGTTCAGTTGGTTGAGCATCATCTCATACACCAAAGGGTTACAGATTCATATAGGCCTAACCAATGGACACAGACAACAGGGGGGTGAGGGCATGAGTGGAGGGGATGGGGGGTAATGTGGGGATAAGGACACATATACAATAACTTAATCAATAAAAAAATTAAAAACAAAAAACAAACAAACAAAAACAAAGGTTACAGGTCCAATTCGTGGACAGAACACATACTAAGTTGCAGGCTTGATCCCTGGTTGGAGTGCATATAGGAGGCAACGGATCGATGTTTCTCTCTCTCTCTTCCTCTCTCTCTAAAATCAATAAAAACATATCCTCAGGAGAATTAAAAAGGCAGGGGGGAGTCAGACATCCTTTTTAAAATGTCCTTATGCACTGAGCTACATCAATGAAGCATTCCGGCTTTCCCCTCTCTGCTGCAGCACCTAGCTTCTGAAACAATGGTGGGTGCATTTTCTATGGGTTGCTCAATATCCTCACCCCAAAACCCTTTCTTTCCCCTCTCAAGTCAAAGCGGATGATTCTTGGTGGCTACAGATTTTTTCTTTTTATTTTCATTAAACACTGGTTTTATTCAAATCATCAGTTCAACTTCTTTCATGGCTCATTATAAATAGCTCTTGTGCCTGGCTGGCGTGGCTCAGTGATTGAGTGTTGACCTATGAACCACGGTTCAATTCCCAGTCAGGGCACATGCCCGGGTTGCGGTTCAATCCTCCATGGGCATCATCATTGATGTTTCTATCTCTCCCTCTACCTCTCTGAAACTGATAAAAAAATTTTTTTAAATAGCTCTTGCATTTTATTTCTGACAGAGTCTAACAAGAACTGTAAGGGGAACATAATAGGAACATCCATCTGTACTTTTGTCAAACTATTGCAAATTTCCCACCTGTGTAACTTGCTTTAATATTTTCGACACCTTTAGAAATATTTTCTAGACATCTTCCACATATTTTCTGGCCAGTGACTGCATTTTAATTTTGCTACCATATTTTTCCATATATTCTTTCAATGGTCTTTACTCCAATAGGATGAGACAATGTTTTATACAATGGCATGCAGTGTTTTATCTTTTACCCTTAAATAGGAAATACCAAAGAAGGCATCCTAAGTATTTGTCACTAAGTTTAATGAGATTTTGTCAAGTTTTGGATCAGGTTTCCCATGATTTCAAAAGCAAAACAATGAAGCTCTAGCCCAAGCATGTCAAACTCAAAGGCTAACACGGGCCAAATAAACAATGTTTAAGTTTATGTGGGCCACAAAAAAACAAAAGCTTCAATTTTCATAGAAACATGGGTTTATTTTGATAGAGACATGCTGAATACAAAGGGCTGAAATGAATGAGTAATCATTAACATAAAATAATAGAACATTTTAATAAAAATTAATATTTTTTCTTGAACATTAACTTACCAGACACTGAATAACTGCACAAATTAATAAGTGTAACACAAATAAACCTATTTTTTTGTTCTCCGAAAGCGAAATATTTCCTGTTGTGCACATCAAACAGTCAGTATAAGACTAGAGACTTGGCAATCGGCTGCTAAAATATTCGCTGCTGGTATTAGTGGAGAGAAATGGTGCGCCTGTGCATAAGGCGAGTAAGGGAAATGAATGCAACACGATTATGGTAATCAGTCATTAGCGAATGTTGTATAGTTCGTTACCAATAATCATGTATAACAAGATATTGTAAAAATTAAGTTAAAAAATTTTTATTAAAATGTTTCTTACATACTGTTATATTGGCTGG
>NW_005367209.1:5271619-5274712 GCF_000412655.1 Myotis brandtii
ATGAGAGAGAAACATCGATCAGCTGCCTCCTGCACACTCCCCACTGGGGATGTGCCCGCAACCCAGGTACATGCCCTTGACCGGAATCGAACCTGGGACCCTTCAGTCCGCAGGCCGACGCTCTATCCACTGAGCCAAACCGGTTTCGGCAAAAGAAGGAATTCTTACCATTTGCAACAGTATGGATGGAACTGGAGAGCATTATGCTAAGCGAAATAAGTCAGTCAGAGAGACAAGTATCACATGATCTCACTCATTTGTGGAATATAATGAACAACATAAACTGATGAACAAAAACAGATCCAGAGACAGAGAAGCATCAATCAGACAGTGAAACCTCAGAGGGAAAGTAGGGAAGGGTGGGGGTAAGGGGGAGAGATCAACCAAAGGACCTGTATGCATGCATATGAGCCTAACCAATGGACAAAGACAACAGGGGGGTGAGGGCATGAGTGGGGGGAGATGGGGGGTAATGTGGGGATAAGGACACATACATAATAACTTAATCAATAAAAAATTAAAAACAAACAAACAACAACAAAAACAAAGGGTTACAGGTTCAATTCCTGGACAGAACACATACTAAGTTGCAGGTTTGATCCCTGGTTGGAGTGCATATAGGAGGCAACGGATCGATGTTTCTCTCTTCCTCTCTCTCTAAAATCAATAAAAACATATCCTCAGGAGAATTAAACTTGTAAGTCAAGGCCCCACTGTATGACTATTTGACAGAGTCATTAAAGAAGTAATTAAGGTTAAATGAGATCACTGGGTAAGGTTTAATCCAATACAACTGGTGTCCTTATAAGAGGAGATTAGGACACAGATACAGAGGGAAGGCCATGTGAAGACACGGGGAGAAGATGGCCACCTACAAGCCAAGGAGAGAGGCCTTGGAATAAATCAACCCTGCTGGCACTTTGATCTTGAACTTCTAGCCTCCAGAACAGAGAGAAAATACATTTCTGTTGTTCAAGCCACCCAGTCTGTTGTACTTTATGGCGAACTGATAGTCTAATATGACACACTTAATAGTCACCTATATCCGTTAGCTCTCCCAAGGCCAGGATATTTGGTTAGCCTGGAAACTTCATCTTGTAATCCTGCTAGAAAACTTTGACTATAGTGTTTTATTATCCCCACTGTCCAGAGATCACTAATAAAAACAAATCCAACTAATGCTCTACATCTGTAGAAACATGCTTACATTCGGGCATCTCATTAGTGTATTTCACACGCCCATATGGGGTGGTTTATACAGTCGGGAAGCAGACTTTGTTTTGCTAAGAATTATTAATGTGAGAGTTCCTGCATTAGGGGGTTAGAATAACAGTGGGAGAGAAAAGCTATTAGACGAGGCGGGCTTATTATCTTTTGTTTATAGAACATCTTCACTCTGTAATGGTGTCCGGGGATATTAAAGTATCTGATGAAAAAAAGACTTTATAACAACACAGTGTTACTCAGAGTTTCATAGGCGGTTGGATTACGATGAAGTACTCAAATAGTTATTGATTTCTGCTATGCTGTGTGAGGAAAAACATATGTTGCTCTAATTTTACCATCTTCTTCTAAACAATTGGCAATGAGTTGCCGTTTGGTAAGGAACTGCTGCAGGTTTGGGTACAGGTCACTGTTCATGGAAATAAAGCTAATTCTTAAAGGCAGGGGGGAGTCAGACATCCTTTTTAAAATGTCCTTATGCACTGAGCTACATCAATGAAGCATTCCGGCTTTCCCCTCTCTGCTGCAGCACCTAGCTTCTGAAACAATGGTGGGTGCATTTTCTATGGGTTGCTCAATATCCTCACCCCAAAACCCTTTCTTTCCCCTCTCAAGTCAAAGCGGATGATTCTTGGTGGCTACAGATTTTTTCTTTTTATTTTCATTAAACACTGGTTTTATTCAAATCATCAGTTCAACTTCTTTCATGGCTCATTATAAATAGCTCTTGTGCCTGGCTGGCGTGGCTCAGTGATTGAGTGTTGACCTATGAACCACGGTTCAATTCCCAGTCAGGGCACATGCCCGGGTTGCGGTTCAATCCTCCATGGGCATCATCATTGATGTTTCTATCTCTCCCTCTACCTCTCTGAAACTGATAAAAAAATTTTTTTAAATAGCTCTTGCATTTTATTTCTGACAGAGTCTAACAAGAACTGTAAGGGGAACATAATAGGAACATCCATCTGTACTTTTGTCAAACTATTGCAAATTTCCCACCTGTGTAACTTGCTTTAATATTTTCGACACCTTTAGAAATATTTTCTAGACATCTTCCACATATTTTCTGGCCAGTGACTGCATTTTAATTTTGCTACCATATTTTTCCATATATTCTTTCAATGGTCTTTACTCCAATAGGATGAGACAATGTTTTATACAATGGCATGCAGTGTTTTATCTTTTACCCTTAAATAGGAAATACCAAAGAAGGCATCCTAAGTATTTGTCACTAAGTTTAATGAGATTTTGTCAAGTTTTGGATCAGGTTTCCCATGATTTCAAAAGCAAAACAATGAAGCTCTAGCCCAAGCATGTCAAACTCAAAGGCTAACACGGGCCAAATAAACAATGTTTAAGTTTATGTGGGCCACAAAAAAACAAAAGCTTCAATTTTCATAGAAACATGGGTTTATTTTGATAGAGACATGCTGAATACAAAGGGCTGAAATGAATGAGTAATCATTAACATAAAATAATAGAACATTTTAATAAAAATTAATATTTTTTCTTGAACATTAACTTACCAGACACTGAATAACTGCACAAATTAATAAGTGTAACACAAATAAACCTATTTTTTTGTTCTCCGAAAGCGAAATATTTCCTGTTGTGCACATCAAACAGTCAGTATAAGACTAGAGACTTGGCAATCGGCTGCTAAAATATTCGCTGCTGGTATTAGTGGAGAGAAATGGTGCGCCTGTGCATAAGGCGAGTAAGGGAAATGAATGCAACACGATTATGGTAATCAGTCATTAGCGAATGTTGTATAGTTCGTTACCAATAATCATGTATAACAAGATATTGTAAAAATTAAGTTAAAAAATTTTTATTAAAATGTTTCTTACATACTGTTATATTGGCTGG
>NW_005367209.1:5277489-5280315 GCF_000412655.1 Myotis brandtii
TTTGGTTAGCCTGGAAACTTCATCTTGTAATCCTGCTAGAAAACTTTGACTATAGTGTTTTATTATCCCCACTGTCCAGAGATCACTAATAAAAACAAATCCAACTAATGCTCTACATCTGTGGAAACATGCTTACATTCAGGCATCTCATTAGTGTATTTCACACACCCATATGGGGTGGTTTATACAGTCGGGAAGCAGACTTTGTTTTGCTAAGAATTATTAATGTGAGAGTTCCTGCATTAGGGGGTTAGAATAACAGTGGGAGAGAAAAGCTATTAGATGAGGCGGGCTTATTATCTTTTGTTTATAGAACATCTTCACTCTGTAATGGTGTCCGGGGATATTAAAGTATCTGATGAAAAAAAGACTTTATAACAACACAGTGTTACTCAGAGTTTCATAGGTGGTTGGATTACGATGAAGTACTCAAATAGTTATTGATTTCTGCTATGTTGTGTGCGGAAAAACATATGTTGCTCTAATTTTACCATCTTCTTCTAAACAATTGGCAATGAGTTGCCGTTTGGTAAGGAACTGCTGCAGGTTTGGGTACAGGTCACTGTTCATGGAAATAAAGCTAATTCTTAATTACCCTTTTCATAATGGGAACAAAGGAATGAGAAGACTGAAATTCCCATAGGTATCATTTCAATTTCCTTCCTCTCTCTTCCCCAGACCCTAAAATCAGATAGCAATGTTGGCTCCCGGAGTTCCTTCCGTGTTTGTGCCCTCTGTCGTTGACTAGTGGAAATACCTATGAAGAGGTGAGGTGGCAGGCTCCAGAGGAGACAGGAGAGAAAGGGGAAATGCATATCACAAACTGGATAATTCGTTCAATCCTCCATGGGCATCATCATTGATGTTTCTATCTCTCCCTCTACCTCTCTGAAACTGATAAAAAAATTTTTTTAAATAGCTCTTGCATTTTATTTCTGACAGAGTCTAACAAGAACTGTAAGGGGAACATAATAGGAACATCCATCTGTACTTTTGTCAAACTATTGCAAATTTCCCACCTGTGTAACTTGCTTTAATATTTTCGACACCTTTAGAAATATTTTCTAGACATCTTCCACATATTTTCTGGCCAGTGACTGCATTTTAATTTTGCTACCATATTTTTCCATATATTCTTTCAATGGTCTTTACTCCAATAGGATGAGACAATGTTTTATACAATGGCATGCAGTGTTTTATCTTTTACCCTTAAATAGGAAATACCAAAGAAGGCATCCTAAGTATTTGTCACTAAGTTTAATGAGATTTTGTCAAGTTTTGGATCAGGTTTCCCATGATTTCAAAAGCAAAACAATGAAGCTCTAGCCCAAGCATGTCAAACTCAAAGGCTAACACGGGCCAAATAAACAATGTTTAAGTTTATGTGGGCCACAAAAAAACAAAAGCTTCAATTTTCATAGAAACATGGGTTTATTTTGATAGAGACATGCTGAATACAAAGGGCTGAAATAAATGAGTAATCATTAACATAAAATAATAGAACATTTTAATAAAAATTAATATTTTCTTAAACATTAACTTACTAGACACTGAATAACTGCACAAATTAATAAGCATAATGCAAATAGACCTATTTTTCTTGCTCTCCAAAAGCGAAATATTTTCTGTTGCATACACCAAGCAAGTCAATACAAGATTAATGACCTGGCAATCGGCTGCTAAAATATTCGCTGCTAGTATTAGTGGAGAGAAACGGTGCGCCTGCATGTAAGGGAAATGAATGCAACACGATTAAAGTAATCAGTCATTAAGGAAAGTTGTAGTTCGTTATTAATAATTATGTATAACAGGATATTGTAAAAATTAAGTTATAAAATTTTTATTAAAATGTTTCTTACATACCGTTATATTAGCTGGGCTGCAAAAATATTTGTTGTGGGCCTCATGTGGCCCGTAGGCCGCAAGTTTGACATGCTTGGTCTAGAGAATAATTTCTTCATGTTTAAGATAGAGACTGGTAATGTATACCTTCAATGGCTAATATGAGATAATGGATGTAAAGAATCCTTTGTAAACTATAATGCAGTGTAAATTTCAATAGCAGGTATTATGCAGCTTCTCCTCTTTTCCTCTCAGTGCCCAGCAGCATCAGGCCCTCCCAGGTGTAGATCAGGTAGGCATTCACCCCAGCAGAGTGGCTTTTACTGGGTGAGAACCATGCCTTCTTTCATCTACCCACTTGGAATCTTGAGGAGGAGGAGCTAAGTTTAGAAGCTACTGGGACTCAGAAGCTGAGTGCTGGTTCTTTCAGGATACACCATTTTCCACAGTATGAGCCCTCTTGCCCAGGGACCCACGTTCAAAATAGTCAAACATGAAGCACCTTTTACATATAGGCACTGTGAAGGACTGTGCCTTAAATGATTTCATTTTCTCCACTTTGTAACTGTGGGGTATCTGCATTTTATAGGCTCAAGGGGACTTAGTGAGTATGTGGCAGAGATGGGATTCGAGTCTGTATCTATGACATTCTTTTTCCTGTATGTCACTTCACAAGCTTTCTGCTGTCTGTGGCTGTAAAAAGCTTCATGATTTGTGGGAGTGAAACACGCTGAGGGCATGGGCAGAGTGGGGCTCTGTCTTACCTAGGTGCTCTCAGTATGTCTAATTGATCTTTGTGTCCTTGGATCCCAGCACAGGACATGCCACAATTTAACTGCTCTATAAAGCTCGTTGTGCAAATGAATGAATAAATTCTTCTTAATAATGGCTTCTAGAACTCCAAATGTCTTCACTACACCCTTCTGCCTTCTTTGTGGTGCTATGATACTCTAATTGGAGATTTTGTTCTTGAGGACTATTTTT
>NW_005367209.1:5282708-5285871 GCF_000412655.1 Myotis brandtii
ATATATTTTATTGATTTTTTACAGAGAGGAAGGGAGAGGGATAGAGAGTTAGAAACATCGATGAGAGAGAAACATCGATCAGCTGCCTCCTGCACACCCCCTACTGGGGATGTGCCTGCAACCAAGGTACATGCCCTTGACCGGAATCGAACCTGGGACCTTCCAGTCCACAGGCCGATGCTCTATCCAGTGAGCCAAACCGGTTACGGCAAAGCTAATTCTTAATTACCCTTTTCATAATGGGAACAAAGGAGTGAGAAGACTGAAATTCCCATAGGTATCATTTCAATTTCCTTCCTCTCCCTTCCCCAGACCCTTAAATCAGATAGCAATGTTGGCTCCCGGAGTTTCTTCCGTGTTTGTGCCCTCTGTCGTTGACTAGTGGAGATACCTATGAAGAGGTGAGGTGGCAGGCTCCAGAGGAGACAGGAGAGAAAGGGGAAATGCATATCACAAACTGGATAATTCGATGCTCATCCCAGCCTAAGTCTGAGCTTCCAGCTTGATCGGGGCAGGTGGCTCAATGACTGGCATTCAGCCCTCAGAAGCCTCAGCACAAGAGTCTCCCTGCTCTTCCAGTCCCGTTCATGGGTTCTTTCTGAAGCTCTCCATCTGAGCAGCTGCTCACCATTACCCAGATGTAACCCCTACAACTGCCCAGAACTGTCTCCCTTCACTCAGTGGGGATTTGGGAGACCATTTTGCTCCCCAGGGGACATCTGACAGTGTATGGAGCCATTATCGGCCGTCACTACCGTGGTGTGGTGTGGTTTACTACTAGTAACCAGTGTACAGAGGGCAGGGGTGCTGCTAAATACAAGGCACAGGACAGGCCCCCTACACACAAAACAAAGAATTATCTGGACCAAAATGTCAATAGAGCTGAAGATGAAAATCCCTGTTCCAACTGTTCTTCTTGAAAAACTCCCTGCACCAGCATTTTATCCCGCCTCGACCTACATTCGCCTGTGCATCTACCCATCCAGTCTATAAATACTCGCCAAGCACCTTATCTGTGCCTGAAACTATACCATTTACTGTTAAACACACATCAGATAAAATGGTAAGGTTTTAAACTATAGATTTGTCACTGATGAAAGCACTAATTCGGAAAATGGTGCACCTGAGTGCGTAAGGCGTGTAAGGAAAATGAATGCAACACGATTATAGTAATCAGTAATTAGAGAATGTTGTAGTTCGTTATTAATAATTATGTATAACAGGATATTGTAAAAATTAAGTTATGAAAATTTTATTAAAACGTTTCTTACATACAATTATATTGGCTGGGCCACAAAAATATTCATTCTGGGCCACATGCAGCCTGCGGGCCATGAGTATGACATGCTTGCCCTAGCCGGTTTGGCTCAGTGGATAGAGTGTCAGCCCACAGACTGAAAAGCCCCAGGTTCAATTCCGGTTAAGGGTACATACCTTGGTTGCAGGTTCCCCGGCCCTAGTCGGGGTGCATGCAGGAGGCAACCAATCGATGTGTCTCTCTCACATTGACGGTTCTCTCTGTCTCTCCCTCTCCCTTACACTCTCTCTTAAAAATCAATGGAAAAATATCCTTGGGTGAGGATTAACAGCAGCAGCAGCAACAACAACAACAACAAACAATGAAAAAGTGCAGGGTTTGGGATTAGGGCCCACCTACTTCAGTAGGACCTCATCATAATCATATCTACAACAAGCCTATTTCGAAGTACACTCATCTCCTAGGTTCCAGGGGTGAGAACTTCAACATATCTTTTCGGGGACACAGTTCAACCTATCACAGAGCTCTAAATAATTGTTGGAGGAATGACTACAGGCCCTCCCAGCAGCAACAGCCTATGTGTCTATACATGAGATGGACGATGTAAAATGCTACCAAAGCAAGAAGCTTACAACATACGAGCACAGTGGTTATACCCTGTGGCCATCGGTGTGGACAATGTTGACTGGAGATGTTCTGACCTCTGGCTCTGCCTTCAGATTTGTCTTCATTTGGACCCAACAGACTGGGTTTTGGCTACTGTTAAATCAAAATGTGTAATTTCGGCCTCTAGCCATAGAGTGCTCTGTTCTAGGGTATTCTTGCCACCTGCAGAAATAGTTGATGTTTATAATAAGAGCCCACTGCACAGTCAGGGAATATCTTCTGAATCATCAGGAAACAACTAGATTATCTTCTGAAGAGTGTTCCAGTTAAGTGCATGTGAGTGATTTCTTTGAAATTCACAATCTCAGGGTAAGTCCCTTAAAAGCAGAGGCTGAGCCCTAGCCGGTTTGGCTCAGTGGATAGAGTGTCAGCCTGCGGACTGAAGGGTCCCGGGTTCAATTCTGGTCAAGGGCACGTACCACAGTTGCAGGCTTGAGGGGCACGTACAGGAGGCAACCAGTCAATGTGTCTTTCTCACATCGATGTTTCTCTCTGAATGTCTCTCCCCCTCCCTTCCACTCTCTCTAAAAATCAATGGAAAAAATATCCTCAGGTGAGGACTAACAACAACAACAAAAGCAGAGGCTGAGACAGGATTTGGGTGCACATTTTTTTTTGTGTGTGTGACTATCAGGAGGAGGGAAGTGAGAGAAGCAGAAGAGGGTAGAGGAAGAAGCTGAACAAAGATGTGGGCACAGCTGGAGTCTAGCATCAGCCTGGTTGACAGGAAGCTCTGAAGCGTGAACTGCACCACGTGGTTGGTCCTACCTTAGGCAAGGGGCTGGCCCTCTTTACCCTCATAGCAGTCAGTCATTAGCTGTGGGATGCCCGAGGAGAGAGGGCATAACTTCCCCAGCAAGAAGCTCCTGGACAAGGAAAATTCTGCACAGAAGGGGGCAACTCTGAGCCATTAGCCACTAATACTCAGAGGCTTAGGATGGATACATGGCTGATAAAGGGGAGCTGGCATTCTGCAGTGGGTGACGTGTGATGGAAGAGAAAGGAGGTGTGCCTGCTGTAGTCACTGCTATGGGCTGAACTGTGTCTCCCCAACCATCACCAAATTCACATGTTGAAGTCTTAAACCCCCATACCTCAGAATATGACTACAGTGGGGCCTTGACTTACGAGTGTCGCGACTAATGAGTTTTTTGAGATACCAGCTGTCTCTCGGCCAATTTTTTGCATTGAGTTGATAGAGTAATTTGAGTTAACGAGCTCCTTAACGAGCTCGGTCTC
>NW_005367209.1:5289889-5333917 GCF_000412655.1 Myotis brandtii
GTACCTTGGTTGCGGGCACATCCCCAGTGGGGTGTGTGCAGGAGGCAGCTGATCGATGTTTCTCTCTCATCGATGTTTCTGACTCTCTATCCCTCTCCCTTCCTCTCTGTAAAAAATCAATAAAATATATTTTTTTAAAAAAATATGATCGATGTAAAACACTGTGAAAATAGTATCTTTCCAAAAATTCCAATCACCCCTACTTCCAACGTACCTGTTATGAATATGCTCATGTCTGCACTCCCTGTGTTTTGTACATGATTTATGTGTGTATGTAATTTATATGTATGTATAATACAAGCATGTGTCGTGTGTATGGGAGTAATTTACAAAGGAATTTATATCTGTCTATATAATTTATCAAAATAAGGACTTCCTTTCTCTTTGCAGTCTGCAATCTATTGTCAGCGTTTACCCCTCCCATCAGTCAATATTCTCTAGTCTAGAGCATGAATGTAAGAGCTGTGACATAATCCATCATGTTGTGGTACCTTGGTCATCTAGCTGGATCCCAGGGTTGATTGGGTGTTTAGGTGGACAGACTTGCAGGGTGAGGGTGGTGGGGGTGGAGGGTGCGTTCCCCTTATCATTAAGGCAAAAAGTTGTTCTGGGGTGGCCAAATGGAGATGAGACAGAGTCGTTAAAGAAGTAATTAAGGTTAAATGAGATCACTGGGTGAGGTTTAATCCAATACAACTGGGGTCCTTATAAGAGGAGATTAGGCCCTAACCGGTTTGGCTCAGTGGATAGAGCAAAGCCTCTCTGGTTTCTGGCCCCTCCCCACACCTTCTCCTCCAACGGGCACAGGGTCTCACTGTCCTTGAGTTAACTAGAGATGCTTGGGGAAGCAGAGAGTAATGGCCGCACATTACAGCTCCCAGGGCCCCTGGAGTGTGATGTTGTGTGGGATTGTGGAATGCATTCTTTATTATTTTTATTTTGTTAATCCTCACCCGAGGATATTTTTTCCATTGATTTTCAGTTAGAGAGTAGAGGGAAAGGAAGGAGGGAGGGAGATAGAGAGAGGGAGGGAGGGAGGGAGAGAGAGAGAGAGAGAGAGAGAGAAGAGAAACATCAATGTGAGAGAGACACATCTATTGGTTGCCTCTTGCGTGCACCCCAACCAGGGCTTATGTAAACTGCAACCCAGGTACATGCCCTTGACCTGGAATTGAACCCTCAACCCTTCAGTGGGAGGGGAGGGGGAAGGGAAACCAACACTCTAACCACTGAATCACACCAGCCAGGGCTGCATAATTTATTTTCCAATCTACCTCACCTCCAAGCAGGCAGTTCAGCATTTCCACCGTCTGCCCATGCTGCTAATCTAGTTAAGGACAGGGAGACTCATATTTGTATGCTAGTCAAGAGAAAGTATAGCTTCAAGTGTACGCTTGAGGCTGATTGGCAATCTGAGGCTATATGCCCATTTTTAAAATAATAAGATCTAGAGTTCTCATCCTTTCTCTTTTAGGGAAGGGACACTATTTTCTTGTACAATCTGTCTGTATCTCTGGTTGTCATTCATGTGGCCAACAGAGTGTGTCTCACCCCAAACGCTCTGTGAATGAACCACGCTTTCCAGCTGTGGCTGTAAGCCTTCTTAATATACCGTGAACTCACTTTATCCCATAGTATCAGATGGAATGAGGAAAACACATTTTAACTGCTTGCACTTTGAGCAGCAGCTCAAACTCAGAGAAGCAAGCACAAGGTGCAGGGTGAGACCGGTCGTTTTATTTAGCCAAGCGTCTTGGTAGGTGGGGTTGGTAGAGAAGGTAAAGACTACAGTGGGCATAGCTTAGGTGAGAGAGCTGAGGATAAAGACCAGTTAAATCACTCTGCAGAATAATTGGACAGTTGCCCGCTGGCGCCTGGAAAAAAAGCAGTGGAGATTGTGTAATAGGAAGTGAGACAAAAGGGGTCCTAGCAAAATGGTGGAAGAAAGGGTTCATAGATGGGACCTAACAACACACTGCAGATATAAGTCAGTTCTTTCTAAACCAGCCGTGGGCAAACTACGGCCCGTTTGAAATGAATAAAACTAAAAAAAACTAAAAAAAAAAAAGACCGTACCCTTTTATGTAATGATGTTTACTTTGAATTTATATTAGTTCACACAAACACTCCATCCATGCTTTTGTTCTGGCCCTCCGGTCCAGTTTAAGAACCCATTGTGGCCCTCGAGTCAAAAAGTTTGCCCACCCCTGTGCATCCATTTACTCATATGGCAACTTTGTGCAAACGAGGAAAAGACGCATTCTCTATACCCAGTCTAGATGGATCCACACTGGGTACAACTCCTTGCTGGATGTAGGACCAGGTGAGCAGAGCTGTTTTGCATGTCGGCCCCATCACACAACTTCCTTGTGTAACAGACAATCTGTGCCAGAGTATCTGGCAGGCTGAGCCACATGAGCCAGGTGTTAATAAATGAAAGCCGGCCAATTATCTCCATGCCGTCTGCATGAATGAATTCCTGGAAGAGATCTGCCACCCCCAGCACAGATTTTCTGCAGGAGCCGCATAGGCTAGTACCAGCTGGCTGTTTAAGAGAAGCCAACACTCTAACCACTGAGTCACACCAGCCAGAGCTGCATTATTTATTTTCAAATCTACCTCACCTCCAAGCTGGCTGTTTACTAGCCCGGCCAGCATGGCTTAGTGGTTGAGCGTCAACCTATAAACCAGGAGGTCACGATTCGATTCCTGGTCAGGGCACATGCCCAGGTTGTGGGCTCAATCCCCAGTGTGGGGCATGTAGGAGGCAACAAATCAATGATTCTCTCTCATCATTGATGTTTCTATCTCTCTCCCCCTTCCTCTCCGAAATCAATAAAAATATATACTTGAATGAAATATTAGTGAAATATTTTGGAGATGGGACTATCATGAAAATTCTTTTGCTATTGTTCATAAGTTGTGAGAATTAGGCAACAATGGCATCCTCTGAGTCATGCTTAGAGACAGCCTGCGTGCCTAACCAGTCACTGCCTCAGATCCAGGGGTCCTTGTCTTCCCCAAAAGCTATTGTAGCAGATTATGTCAGTGCGCCAACCATATCCCCTCAGCCCCTACCACTCCCGTGCAGGCTATGTCTTTCTATAGCTTGCCACTCATTGCTTAAGAGCTACCTCTTGCTGCAGAAGTGTTCTCTTGCCCAATGGGTAGGGTGCACTGGAGGATTTGATGCCCCCCAGCAGCTCTCCTCAACCGCTGGCAAAGCAGGTGGGAGTCATCATCTCCTCTTGGTGATGATGACTCTGAGAAATGTGCTTTTCATAGTCCCCCAAGTTTCTGCAGGGAATTAAGCCCCAGTTGTCCCCAGAAACAACCATTAATACACACTTCTCTGTCCCACCTCTTCACAGCATTGCAGGTTTGTCCTGAACTCACTTCCAAATAAACTTCTTTTCCTCAGGGTCTGCTTCTAGAGAAGCCCAACCAAACCGAAGCAGCGGTTTAAAGGACTTAGTTAAGTTGATTTTTCCTTCAAGTCTAGTTCTTCAGACTCCAGTGTAGACAGGAAGTAGTTTTCACAGAGGAATTTAACATATGCAAATGACATTCAAATCAATCCCACTCAGTGGGCAGACTAAGAACTATTGTTATTTCTGCAAACCTAATTATGCTGACGCCCAGTGAATGCCAGAAAAAGAGAGACTGTCAAAACAAAGATAACAGAAACAAACGCAGCAAGGCAAGCAGCACAGCCCTGGCCAGTGCTGTCAGCTCCCAGGTGATTAAGACTTTGCTGAGAAGTTCTGATTTCCAAAATGGGGAGAGGGAAATGGGGAGATGTTTCCCCTCTGAAGCACCCAGTTATGTTCCCACTCCCCGGAATCTCTCCACATCTCCTAACAACCTCTGTCCTATACTAAGTAATGAGATTCCTACAAGGAAGCAATGGCATCCTATCCACCTGTTGGGCAAGGTTCACATCTAAGACTCGTTCTTGATTCCTCTTTTCCTCATCACCCCATATCCAGTTCATCAGCAAACTCCACTGCTCCTACTTCTAAAATATATCCCATGCCTCTCCCTCGCAGCCCACCCAGCTCGTCCAAGCTGCCATCAGCACCCACACATGGATGCTGCAGTAGCCTCTTACCTGGGGTCAGTTTTGGTAATTTGTGTCTTCCTAGAAATTCATTCATTTCATTCATCCACCTGGAATTGATTTTCTTGTTACGATGTGAGGCAGGTTTTTCACACTGATATTCAATTTATTATGCGGCACATTTATTGAAAGACCAACCTTTCCCCCACTGTAATATCACCTTTATCATAAATCAAGTGACCAGACACGGCAGGTCTGTTTCCCCACTCTCAATTCTTTCACTTTATTTACCAGTTTCAAGATTACTTCCTGCGTTGCTAGTTGGTTCATCTTTCTGCAGCTGGTGTTTAATACCAATGGTACAGTTTACTTAGAAAAAGCAGGATAAATGCTTGATTCTTCCTCTTTGTTTACTAGTTTTAGAAAGACATGGCTTACTAGCTTCCTCCAATGGTGATCAGTTGAGTTTTTAAGTATCATTATGAATTCCTGTATTTAAATGTAAATGATACATTGCAATCAACCGCAGCTATTATCTTTATTGATGTTCAAAATATCCCATCTTGGGGAGCTTCTTTTTGGCTCTGAGGCATTTCGATATGACCCTACTGTATTTTGTAACTCTCTTGCTCTCTCATGTGTTTGCAGCAATAGATAACAAACAGGTAGAAAGCCCTTGGTCAGATGAAAATCCCACAGGTTGACTGTTGACTACGAGAATTCAGTGTGGGCAGCCGCTTATGGACAACAGATATGTCCAGGGCAGGGAAGGCCAAAGTCGAGAGCAACTCCACACCCCCAATGGGACCATCTCGGGGGTGATGAAAAGGCCAAGCACACAGACCGGGAAGAAAAGGGGGCAGGAGACACCGGAAGTAATAGTAGCTAGTACTTATGACATTTTACTTTGTTCCAGAAGCCCATCTAAGCTCTTTACAAGTACCAACTCATTCAGTCCTCCCAACAATATCACAGGGTGGGCACTGCTGTCATCCTCACTTTACAGATGAGGAAACAAACTCAGAGAGGCTAAACAACTTGCCAAAGCCACAAGGCCACACAGCCAGTAATGAGAGTAGGAGTTGAACTCAGCTGCTCTCCCAATCAAAATGGAAAGAAGACAAACCATTCCTCCTTCCTGAATGTGTTCAGGACAACTGTGGAGGACGATTCCAGCATCAGGTGGGGATCTGGACAATGCCATGAAATAAATGCTCAGCAGCATCTCCGTATGACCTTTAGTTCCAACTTCAGTGCACAAGGGAGATAAACGCAGTCGCAGTTCTAACTTCCCTTTCCCTCCTTCCTTCAGTGTCCAGCCCTGCCTTGGTGCCAGCACCTTTTCCTGCATCCCCCAGAAATTCACCTCTCTGACCAAGGTGATAATATGACAAATAAAAGCCTCTAGAGCAGTGGTTCTCAACCTTCCTAATGCCGCGACCCTTTAATACAGTTCCTCATGTTGTGGTGACCCCCAACCATAAAATTATTTTCGTTGCTACTTCATAACTGTAATTTTGCTATTGTTATGAATCGTAATGTAAATATCTGATATGCAGGATGTATTTTCATTGTTACAAATTGAACATAATTAAAGCATAGTGATGAATCACAAAAACAATATGTAATTATATATGTGTTTTCCGATGGTCTTAGGCGACCCCTGTGAAAGGGTCGTTCGGCCCCCAAAGGGGTTGCAACCCACTGGTTGTGAACCGCTGCTCCAGTGAGTGATTAGTAGGTGCTAGGTGCTGGACAAGTACTTTGCATATGTTTTCAATTATCTCCATTTTGTAGAAAAGGAGGCTGAGCGGCTGTTTTGTTCAAAGTCACAAAACCCAATGATTGTTGGGTCAGGCTTCCGCCCAGAAGCATCACCAAAGCCCTGCACTTGTGACCCACTGCTGCCATCTGCTGGGCATGTGGCAGCACTGCCAGGTTGCGCTAGGCACCACGTTTGTTACCTAGGCCTCCAAGCTCTTGCTGGATGAGCAAATCCATTGTGGGTGGAGTGGGTGGAAGCAGGTGGAGGGAGTTCTGGTCTAAAAGCCACTGCAGAGCCTCTCAGATTGCACTAGTCAAAATCATATTGATACGGAATTTTTGGACTGGAACCCAGATTCTTTGTCCGCCGGAATCGAAGAATGAATCCACGGACAGAAAGTGGTATAGCAAAGGTGGAGATTTATTGAAGAATAAGTACAGACTCCCACATGGGGAGGGGGAAAGGGTCCCACTGAGTTCCTTTTCCCTTTGGCTTATAAAGGTTGCAGATCCTGATGCCTTGATATCCCCTCTGATTGGTCACTATTTCCTTAGACTGGTTACTATAGTAACTCCTGGGCTCAAAGGTTGAACCTCACATGGGACAGGTGAGGTTCTCCCCCCTCCTTCCTTATTGTTTTTCTATTCCCTTCTGGATTTGTTCCTCTCCTTCTGGATGAAGGGCTTCCTTCTCTTTATTCTGTAAATATAGACCTTTTGCTGTTCCCAGCTCCCCCATTCTATGGAAATATACCTTCTGCTGCTCTGCAGCCCTGTGCTTCCTCCATGGTCCCCCTAATTCCCAAAATTTTTAATATTTCCTAAACCTGTCCTATTTCACCCCTAAAATTCCTGTTTCAATATGTATTATTTTTCTACAAAAAAAACCCACTATTAGTATAATTGGTGAAACTTGAGTAAAGTTACTTAACAGTAAAGGGGCATCAAATCTACAACTTTCAAACCATTCAGAAAAAAATGTGTGTGTGCAGAAACAGATAATAATTAAACAAATGTAGTAAAATGTTGCCGAAACTGGTTTGGCTCAGTGGATAGAGCGTCGGCCTGCAGACTGAAAGGTCCCAGGTTCGATTCTGGTCAAGGGCATGTACCTGGGTTGCGGGCACATCCCCAGTGGGAGATGTGCAGGAGGCAGCTGATCGATGTTTCTCTCTCATCAATGTTTCTAACTCTCTATCCCTCTCCCTTCCTCTCTGTAAAAAATCAATAAAATATATATTTTTTAAAAATGTAGTAAAATGTTAACATTTGAGGATTTCAGTGAAGTATGTAGGGAATTCTTTATACTTTCTTACTTCTTACAACTTTTTTGTAAGTCTGAAACTATTTCAAATAAAAGGTAAGTAATTGTACCTTCAGGAAGCCACCCACCACGGTGCTCCTGGGATTTTCTCTGGTAACCAATGGAGTCCATAGGAGATTGCAAATTGATTCTCCCCAGCTCCTCTCCTTGGCTCCTCTTCATGATGAAAATCACGACAGAAAGGGTAGGTAGGGAGCATAGGGACCCTTGAGACACGGGAGGAAGGAGCTACCTCTTGGGCAGTAGCTATGAGGGGTCTCCAGTTCCCTGAAGGGCCTGTCGATGTCCCCTCCAAGGCACACACATATTCATAACTACAAGCAATGACAGGGCACCCCAAAAGGATAAGCCTGGTGTGTCCAGACACTGATCAGCATAGTGAAGGGGCTGGAAGGCATTTCCTGTGAGGAAAAGAGAGTAAGATGGGGAACTTGGGAGAAGGCTAGGAGGCCAGGGGAGGAGCTAGTTGGGGTCACATGAGAAACATCACCTTTGTCCGTCTGTGAGATGGAAGAAGGCAGGTGAGCACTGCATGGAGGTGCGGGAGGCACACGCCATTCTACACCGGGGCTCCTGGTGTGGAACATCATTCCTGCAGGTGTCCATTTGCCCAAACATCACCTCGGCAGCAAGCCCATCCCTGATCACCATTTATAAAAATGCAACCTCTCCCAGCAGCACTCCGTTCCCCTCTCCTGGCTACATTTTCTCCATCTAACATGCTTTCCACATGTTTGCCCCCCTCTCCTAAAATGAGCTCCATGAGGGTAGGGACTGCATTTCCAGTGTCCAGATGGGGACAAGCCCAAAGCAAGAACTCCACAGTGTTTGTTAAACACGTGAAGACAGCCAAGGATCGGAGGTGGAAGGTCGCCAGATGCAGATGGCGCACGGGTGCCTAGGGAAGGTGGTCCTGACGCCACCGACAGGGGCCTCCTCAGAGCGAGCGTATGGACCTCATCTCCGGCCAAGTCAGCACTCCCCCTTAGGAAGCACATGGGGTCTAGAATTTAATAGATGTTTATTTGTGTAACTGGAACATTCAGGAGGAGAACCTTCAGCAGGTGAACTGGAGACCGGGGGCCCCACCAAGTCCCCAGCACCGCACAGGCCCTGGGCTCCTGGTGCAAGAGAACACGGCAGCCTGGGAAATGACTAATGTTGGGTTCCTCATCAACCTTGGAAACTCATGGCTTTGAGTCCAATTTTGTTGGATTTAGAAAAGTAAACACCTGGAGATTCTGTGGACCAGAAAGGCCAAAACCCCTGTCCCAAAGGCAAACAATCTGGAGGTCCAAGCATTAGCCTGGGCGGGGCTGGCCGATGGCTCGCAGGACTTCAGACTCAGGGCTCCTCCAGCCACACCAGGACCCACAGTCTCGCCAGGAAAGCCAAGTCCTGGGGTGGGGAGCACATGGGCCTCCCAGAGCAGGTGCTGGTGTGGTGTGACTGAAGGTGAGCAGGAGTTAGGCAGCCAAGGGGAGCCGGGGGAGAAGGAAACCAGGAAGAGGAAGCAGCATGTGTGATGGCCAGACCAGAGCACCTGGAACAAAGAAGGGACGCACACCAATGTGTCTGTGAGGGCACCCCGAGCCCGGGGGTCGGATGGGCCGGCCCGGGGAACCTCGTGCACAAGGCTGAACTTTGACAAGGCCATGGGAAGGCTCTAGGGGAGAAAGCTTGCCCAGCGGTAGAGTACGGAGTAGAGTAGCAGAGGTGGCCAGGCTGGCGGTCAGAATAAAGGTGGGGCCCTGACCGGTTTGGCTCAGTGGATAGAGTGTAGGCCTGCAGACTCAAGGGTCCTGGGTTCGATTCCGGCCAAGGGCATGTACCTTGGTTGCGGGCACGTCCCCAGTCGGGGGTATGCAAGAGGCAGCTGATCGATGTTTCTCTCTCATCAATGTTTCTAACTCTCTATCCCTCTCCCTTCCTCTCTGTAAAAAATCAATAAAATATATATTTTTTAAAAATGTAGTAAAATGTTAACATTTGAGGATTTCAGTGAAGTATGTAGGGAATTCTTTATACTTTCTTACTTCTTACAACTTTTTTGTAAGTCTGAAACTATTTCAAATAAAAGGTAAGTAATTGTACCTTCAGGAAGCCACCCACCACGGTGCTCCTGGGATTTTCTCTGGTAACCAATGGAGTCCATAGGAGATTGCAAATTGATTCTCCCCAGCTCCTCTCCTTGGCTCCTCTTCATGATGAAAATCACGACAGAAAGGGTAGGTAGGGAGCATAGGGACCCTTGAGACACGGGAGGAAGGAGCTACCTCTTGGGCAGTAGCTATGAGGGGTCTCCAGTTCCCTGAAGGGCCTGTCGATGTCCCCTCCAAGGCACACACATATTCATAACTACAAGCAATGACAGGGCACCCCAAAAGGATAAGCCTGGTGTGTCCAGACACTGATCAGCATAGTGAAGGGGCTGGAAGGCATTTCCTGTGAGGAAAAGAGAGTAAGATGGGGAACTTGGGAGAAGGCTAGGAGGCCAGGGGAGGAGCTAGTTGGGGTCACATGAGAAACATCACATTTGTCCGTCTGTGAGATGGAAGAAGGCAGGTGAGCACTGCATGGAGGTGCGGGAGGCACACGCCATTCTACACCGGGGCTCCTGGTGTGGAACATCATTCCTGCAGGTGTCCATTTGCCCAAACATCACCTCAGCAGCAAGCCCATCCCTGATCACCATTTATAAAAATGCAACCTCTCCCAGCAGCACTCTGTTCCCCTCTCCTGGCTACATTTTCTCCATCTAACATGCTTTCCACATGTTTGCCCCCCTCTCCTAAAATGAGCTCCATGAGGGTAGGGACTGCATTTCCAGTGTCCAGATGGGGACAAGCCCAAAGCAAGAACTCCACAGTGTTTGTTAAACACGTGAAGACAGCCAAGGATCGGAGGTGGAAGGTCGCCAGATGCAGATGGCGCACGGGTGCCTAGGGAAGGTGGTCCTGACGCCACCGACAGGGGCCTCCTCAGAGCGAGCGTATGGACCTCATCTCCGGCCAAGTCAGCACTCCCCCTTAGGAAGCACATGGGGTCTAGAATTTAATAGATGTTTATTTGTGTAACTGGAACATTCAGGAGAACCTTCAGCAGGTGAACTGGAGACCGGGGGCCCCACCAAGTCCCCAGCACCGCACAGGCCCTGGGCTCCTGGTGCAAGAGAACACGGCAGCCTGGGAAATGACTAATGTTGGGTTCCTCATCAACCTTGGAAACTCATGGCTTTGAGTCCAATTTTGTTGGATTTAGAAAAGTAAACACCTGGAGATTCTGTGGACCAGAAAGGCCAAAACCCCTGTCCCAAAGGCAAACAATCTGGAGGTCCAAGCATTAGCCTGGGCGGGGCTGGCCGATGGCTCGCAGGACTTCAGACTCAGGGCTCCTCCAGCCACACCAGGACCCACAGTCTCGCCAGGAAAGCCGAGTCCTGGGGTGGGGAGCACATGGGCCTCCCAGAGCAGGTGCTGGTGTGGTGTGACTGAAGGTGAGCAGGAGTTAGGCAGCCAAGGGGAGCCGGGGGAGAAGGAAACCAGGAAGAGGAAGCAGCATGTGTGATGGCCAGACCAGAGCACCTGGAACAAAGAAGGGACGCACACCAACGTGTCTGTGAGGGCACCCCGAGCCTGGGGGTCAGATGGGCCGGCCCGGGGAACCTCGTGCACAAGGCTGAACTTTGACAAGGCCATGGGAAGGCTCTAGGGGAGAAAGCTTGCCCAGCGGTAGAGTACGGAGTAGAGTAGCAGAGGTGGCCAGGCTGGCGGTCAGAATAAAGGTGGGAGGGCAGGCCTGGCTACAGATGAGCTCACTCCTAGTGATGGGCTTACAAACAGACTTGGAGTGGGGTAAAGTACACTGAGTGGGGCAGGTGTAGGTAAAGGGCCAGGTTTGGATTTGCTTATGCAAAGCCCATGAAGAGGCCTTGTAGGTACATGTGAACTGGGAACTTGGACCTGAAATCGTGGGTGTGGAAATCGGAGCCCTGAGAGTGGGTGAGAGCAGCCAGGAGAGAGTCCCAGGGCCAGGCTGGAGAAGAGACGCTCAGAAAGGTGGCTGCAGAGGAGCAGCCACGGAGCAGGAGGAAAGCCAGGAGAGCAGGAGGCCAAGGCCCAGGGCAGAGCGCATCTCCAATGGCTGGCAGCACCCTGGGAAGGGACGCTGGTTCCACACAACCAACCCCCCCTCTCCCGCCAAGTCAGCACTCCCCCTTAGGAAGCACACGGAATCTAGAATTTAATAGATGTTTATTTGTGTAACTGGAACATTCAGGTGTATAAATAAGGTACTTGCCAATGTACAGTCCATCATGTCTGACACTGCGGTGGGGAAGAGTCTACATGTATGGTCCAACACTGATCAGAGGGTGCAGAGACGACGGCTGTGTCACAAGCACACGGATCTAGGGAAACGCCACGTCAGGGAAAGGGCAGAGCAGCTAGAAAATGCTCTGAGCTCCCTTTCTGGTCTGGTGTTCCTTGGCACAGAGCCAGCAGACCCAGGACAGGAACCTAACGGAGGTGAGACGTAAGCGTTCCAGTAGTCAAGGTCGGAGAAAGCAATGCGGATGGTATCAGCAAACACCATTTCACTTGGGACAGAATCAGCAGAAGGCTCAACCCAGCGGGCCCTCTGAGCTCTACGTCCAGGGAAGGCTGCAAAGGCTCAGCCCTGCCCAATGCGGGGAGGCCCCTGCAGGGGCCCTGTCAAGGGGCCTTTGTCCCGGTTGGGAGCCTTTTTCTCTACAGATAAAAAACCACCTGGATCTATTAGCTGTAACGATGAGGGAGCAAGCGCCAGCCCAGAAGGACGAGAGGGCAAGCCCACTGTCAGTCCCTCCCAGCAGCTGCTTACTAACCACCACAACACGTTCTCCTGATTCCTGCATGGCCATGGCTTCATGAATTAACTGAAGGGGAGAGGCCATGAACACAGTGGCCTTTGGATCTGGTCTTCATTCCCCACTAACACCCAGGAAACAGTTCACAGTCCAGCCGGTAGCTCCGAGCTATTACTATTCCAGTGGCTTGAGAATTTCATAGGTCCTCTTTGTCAACACCATTCCTTCAAAGTGAAGAATCCTCCACCTCACACACACACACTCCCCCACTCCCCATCTCCTTCCAGAAAATGAAATTAAATATTTCCCACTGTCGACTGCCTGTTCTCCCTTCATTCATGAATCACCCACGTGGTCCTTTGCTAACCTACAATCCAACAGGAGTACCCCACATCATCTGCCCTCAGTGGTCACCTGCTTCTCTCCTGTTAATACTTTTAAGAAAGCATGAAACACAAGGCCCCGACTTGTTAGCTTGTCAGGGTGTGGGCAGAGCTTCTAGGCTTCCTGTCTGTACTCTAATCCGCTACAGAGGTGGCTTCTTTCTCCACTCTCTTTGGTTGGAGATGTCCACTCGTACAGGGCACTGCTGCAGGCTCCTGGCTGTGTGTGCAGAGCAAGGCCCTTGGCCAGAGGGGGAAATGGGGTCCTGAGCGAGTCACAGAGAGGCCCTCACCGCCCCCGGAGTTGAGGCACCACCGGCAAGAGGAAAGTCCAGACCAGGGGCAGCAGGAAGTGGGCAAGACCCCAGGCACACCATTCCCGCTAAGTACGAATTTCAAAGCACCCTCACTCCTCATTCCTTTCGTCAGGCTGGCCTTCTAAAGGAAGCACAGCACCCAGCCACCGTGGGTGGGTGTTAAAGTCGGGCTGCTTCTCCCAGGACAGTGCGCCCGCTTTCCTGCGTGCAGGGCAAGTGGCAGTGTAGTGGCCGAGAACTCAGTCTCTGGCATTATAGCAACTTGGGTTCAAATTACCAGCTGGGTGCAACAAAAATAACTACCATTGATTGAGCACTTCCTATGTGCCAGGCACGGTGCTAAAAGCTTACGTACAGCCCTAACCGGTTTGGCTCAGTGGATAGAGCGTCGGCCTGCGGACTCAAGGGTCCCAGGTTCAATTCCGGTCAAGGGCATGTACCTTGGTTGCTGGCACATCCCCAGTAGGGGGTGTGCAGGAGGCAGCTGATCGATGTTTCTCACTCATTGATGTTTCTAACTCTCTATTCCTCTCACTTCCTCTCTGTAAAAAAAATCAATAAAATATATTTTTTTAAAAAAAGCTTATGTGCATTAGCTCATAAAATCCTCACACTAATCCCACAAGGGAGGTGCTGTTATCAGACCCAACGGGGCCAGAGTTGCACTTAGCAACCTCCCAGACCCAGGTCGGTTTGAACCCAACACCTGCCTTCCTAACGGCTGCACTCAGCCTGCCCCGCGGCCTCAGTGATGGTTTGTTCCAGCTGCTCCCTCAGAGCCCCTGCCATGCATTAGCTCATAAAATCCTCACACTAATCCCACAAGGGAGGTGCTGTTATCAGACCCAACGGGGCCAGAGTTGCACTTAGCAACCTCCCAGACCCAGGTCGGTTTGAACCCAACACCTGCCTTCCTAACGGCTGCACTCAGCCTGCCCCGCGGCCTCAGTGATGGTTTGTTCCAGCTGCTCCCTCAGAGCCCCTGCTGCGGACAGCACAGTGAGAGTCTGCCAGGGCTTACTGTCTTGTGAGGTGTCCACGACAGTCACCTGGACACCCCGACTTCGGAAGAACAGGAACCCTGGGTACAAGTGACATCGCCCCTCCCTACTCCACCCTTTTCTCTGCACATAATCACAAGGTGGACACAGATGTGAGTTACCCCAAAAACACAAAAGGCAGTGGTGACACAGGAAGAAGTTCCAGCAATGACTATCACATTGATAGCGAAAATCACTCCCTTACAAAACTGACCTTGGGCAGGCTTCTTAGGGAGCAAGGCCACTGTGCAGTTTTCTGAGCAGTGGTGCTCTTTGCCCTGAGTCGTTCACATCCTCCCCCACCCACCCGTCCACACCAGGGATGTTCCTGGGCCTGCCAGGACTCACTGACAGTCTGAAGATCTGAACTCAAGGACCCACTCGAACTGGCCTCCAGCCAACTCAGCGACGAGCTTAGACTCAAATCACAGGTTTGCTTAATCTCCCTTAAAACATACCTTTGGAATCTTCTTGCATAATGTAAGTCAATTTACAGGATAAGAGGCCCGGTGGGAAAAGATAAATACCATTGAAGTGGTTTCAAAGTCCACTTGTGTAAAGTTAAAAGTTGCATTTCACCCCTTCTGAAAGAGACACTAGTTTCAAACATACATTACAGAACTGTACAACTCTAAATGTTTTAAATATAGTTACTAAAATGTTCAGGATATAAAACTGGCCCCCCCAAAAAAATCAAAAACATAAATAAGGCCCAGGCTGCCTTAAAAGGTTTTACTTGCAGGAGTAAAACGTGTGTATGTCTGTGATGCTGAGGTGGCACGCGCACACAAAGGGAAAGACTTGGGTGTCCTGTGAGTAGTGACAAGGAGAACTCACCAGGTTCCTCAAAAAAAGTAAAAATGGAACTGCCATTTGACCCAGCGATCCTACTTCCGAGAATATATCCTAAGAATCCTGAAACACCAATGAGAAAGAATATATGCACCCCTATGTTCCTAGCAGCATTACTTAAAACAGCTAAGATCTGGAAACAGCCCAAGTGCCCATCAGTAGATGAGTGGATACAAAACTGTGGTACATTTACACCGTGGAATACTTCGTAGCAGTAAAAAAGAAGTAACTCTACCCTTTGCAACAGCATGGATAGAACTGAAGAGCATTATGCTAAGTTAAATAAGCCAGAAAGAGAAAGACAAGTATCACATCAAGTATTACATGATCTCACTCATATGTGGAATCTAATGAACAAAATAAACTGACGAACAAAATAGGACCAGAGACACGGAAGCATGGAACAGACTGACAGATCTCAGAGGGAAGGGGGAGTGGGGGGACGGCAAGAGATTAACCAAAGAACTTACTAATATATGCATATATGCATAATCCATTGACACAGACAATAGTGTGGGGAAGGGCAGGGGCAGGGTGGAGGGGAGAAATGGGAGGGGGGAGGGCACATCTGTAATACTCTCAACAATTAAAAACTCAGCAGGGAGGGTGCCCAGGCTCAGCCCTCTGCAGAAGAGCTCTGGTTGCTGTAACGCCCTTGTTCATCAGCTCCTTTATATCACTTTTTATGAACTAACAGCAACTTAAGCTCCCACCTGTCACAGGTCAGGCCTCCTAAGCTTGCGGGAAAAATGGTGCAAAATTTCAGATGCACTAATGCCACTTTCACAAAGGCAAGTGGGGCTGGGACAATCTAGTCCTTGTCCTGGTGGCAGATGCTACGATGGAGACTGGAGTCCACCAGGTGACCCTCTCTCCCCTCTGGCCCTCAACTTCCTCACCAGCAAGGTGCTCATGGCTCTCATCGATGTACCTCGGAAGGTCGTTATGAGAATGTATAGGATTCAAACTGGAAAACAAAACAAAAATCTCTAAACCAGGCACAGCATTTGGCACAGCATTTATGAATACAAAGCAAGTGGGGAACATAAAGCCATGCATGGGAGTAAGAAACTGAATTCGCGACGAGGGAGGGCACAGTTTCAGTCACATTTTATTTCTCACACACACACAAAATGGATCTGAAGTAAGTTGTTCCATTAAGATCTGCACAGATATGTGTTAAAATAGTCTCTTGAATCTTAATGATGAAATATCACCAATAAATGGGAGAAAGAAAAATGTTGTGCTACATAGACACTGCTTTCCAGACTGCACCCCCCCCCCACCGCCCCCAGGAAACTCCTCCTATCTCACCAGAGAGAATGTGGAGAACTCCAAAAACAAAAACCCCAGCTGACCCCGTGGCATTCTTGCTGGCAGTTCTGGTGAGCAACCACCTTCAGCTTCCCAGGACCCGCAGGACCTCCAACGCCCTATCAGCAACCACTTCCACAAAGAAACGTGCCAGGCACCCTGATCCCAAGGCAGCCCTGCTCACGAGTGACTCGCCTGCTGCTGGGCTCCTGCTGAGATGCCTGCTTCCAAGGACCCCACCATGCCCACAGGGGGCAGCACGAGACAGTGAGGTGCCTTTCTGTCCCAGTTCAGGAGACCAAGTTCGTTCTTCAATAAGAAAACCAGGTTCATTCCTAATCACCACCTTAATTCATTGCTGAGACACTGCCTCATCTTAAGGATAAATATTTAGAAAAGACTGGCAAACAATTGCTTTGGGGGGCCCAGACATGACTCATTACCCACAGCTGCCTCTGCTGACATGACCTTGCTCAGCCAGGATCATGGAAGACTGGAGTTAGAAGAGCTCAGAAAACAAGAACCCAGAGAGGGATTCGTCATGAACCACCCACGGTCCACAGCCAGGACGAAAGCCCAGGCAAGACAAACACACATGTTGTTTTTAAGGGGGACTCAGACCTGAAGAAGAGGAGCCATGTGCTGAAATGGAAGTGAAGGTTCAGAGAGAGGCCACGTCAATGCTGCATGCGTGTGGACGGTCGTGCAGTGACTGTGAGCTGAAACGTCGAGCGGTCTGCCCCAGGATCTGGGCCGCGTGTAAGCTTGGGGAGGCAGGAAGGCTGATTTAAACAAAACAAAACAGACTAGCACCAAGCCAGGTGCTACAGCGAGCCGTCATGCTCATTTGGCAATGAGAACAACCGTGGCACAGAACAACTGAACACATGGGGGCACCGAGTTCTCTCTCCTGTGCCCCCTCCCCAAAGTCAACCTCGTCCCTATAATCAAGAAGGGAAACAAAGTAAATCACAGTCGTTGTTTTTTTAAAAATAAGGTCCCCCGGTAAAATACAAACTACATTTAACTGGTCACATTATATAAAAAGTGTGCATTTAATCTTCAGAATAGTCAAACCTCTAATTGGGTTGGGTTTTCCAGAGTTTTAAGCAGGACTTTGTGATTTCAGTGAAGAAGTCTTGGCAATTGAAATCACTATAAGAAATAAGTGATTTTTAAAACACATACACAATACACATTTGCTCCCAAAGTCAACCTCGTCCCTATAATTAAGAAGGAAAACAAAGTAAATCACAGTCATTTTTTTAAAAATAAGGTCCCCCAGTAAAATACAAACTACACTTAACTGGTCACATTATATAAAAAGTGTGCATTTAATCTTCAGAATAGTCAAACCTCTAATTGGGTTGGGTTTTCCAGAGTTTTAAGCAGGACTTTGTGATTTCAGTGAAGAAGTCTTGGCAATTGAAATCACTATAAGAAATAAGTGATTTTTAAAACACATACACAATACACATTTGCCTCAGGAGCAATATATATATAATACAGCAGCTACGTGGGTGGTCAGTCAGGCAAAGGGGCACAAACAAGAAGCCTTCTGCTCCCTGCCTAACGGGCAAGCCCCAGAGAGGATTCAGCAGCAGCCAGTCCACAGCACAAACATGAACACCATCGTCCCTGAAAAGACAGTGAGTGGACTGCCCCCTAGGAGCCATGTGAGCCTAAACATGGGGGAAGGGGCTCGGTTACAGTACATGCTACTGTATACACTTGAAATATTACAGTGTGGTGTTTTCTACCAGACTATTATAAATAATGTTTCGTGCTCTCTCTCGAGAAAACTTCAGTCTGTGATGAAGTAAGGTGAACCCATATCATAAAGCAGAGCTCAGGTTCCACAGGATTTCATGTGGACAGAATGCTGATCTGAGAATAAGCCTTTGTCCCTCCAGCCCACGACAGGCAGACCCCTGGAGCTCCAGGCAGGACTACAGAGTAGCTCGGGTGAAAGCTCTCCTGGCAAAGACATCCAAGCCGTGCACCTCCTCTCTGCTGGGGAGAAGGGGTAGTACAGGTATGGGGGATGCTGACGGGGTCAGAACACATTAACAGCCACTCCCTGATCAAGCCCAGTTCAACTGATGAGACCAGAAGTACCTGGGCAAAACTGTCTTCCAGGTTTTTAAAACTTCTGTTTAAAAACCCAAATAGTTTCACCCCCATGACTTCTTTCCAACTCAAAGCTATAGTTTACTCACAACCCAAATCATAAGCACATAGACTGTATATACAGAATTTTTTTAAAAACCCACAGATAAAAAAACACTCTTTCAAAAAATTAAAAAAAAAAAAAAGACAGTGAGTTGAAGCCTTGTCATCATTTCAGTCACACCAGCTGGGCTGACCTTGGTGCCCGCTCCCTCGCTCAGTCCTGCTCTCTCAGCCCTGCGTGGCCCCTACTAGTCCTCCGTGGCATCTGTCAGCATCCCCTTGTCGATCAGGTGAGACCTGAGTGTGCTGAAGATGTGGAGCTGCTGTTCTGGCCGCAAGTTCATGAACTGCTGAATCAGCTTGCTTGGGTTCGGGCCCCTGGAAGAGAATGTGATGAAATGCACTGATGGGGGCCCAGCAACTTCTAGGGCTGATTATCCAAGTGGCTGCTTCAACCTCTGGATTCTCTACTAAAGGGGCAGAGGGGCTCGAGAATCCATAAGTAAATAGTAGCAATGGAAAACTGCATTTATATTTGGAATGCTTTTCACTAACACTGAGATATAGCTAAAATTCTAGACTTTCGCCCTATTTAAAAATCCACCAACTTGGTGCAGAGGGAAAGGCATGTACCTGATAAAACTGGCGATGTACACATTGACAAAGGTGGCCATCAGATACTGGCAGTCAAAGCGATCCATGATGCCCCCGTGGCCAGGAATAGTATTGGCAAAGTCCTGTTAGAGGCAGGAGAAGAACTGGTGAGTCTCGCTCAGCCAAGATCAAACCCTGGCCTATGGTCCCACCTCAATGTCCAGCTACTGCCCTGAGTAGCTGAGAGAAACAAGGTGAGAAGTAAGCATTGACTCAAATGCTGAGGCTATAATAGGACACAATCTTAAGTTACAAAATGTTGTTTTTAAGAAAGAGGTAAGATATTAACAAATAAATGGAAAATCCAACTATTGAATTTTCCCGGAAACAATGTCTTTTTATGTAAGCTACCTAAATTCTGTGCACGGGTGAAAGCACACATTAATAGCCTAGTAGTTTGAAGAGGTTGTAGTTGACGGGGTGCGGCAGGAGGAAGAAGGCAGAAGACAGGTGAAGAAGGGCCTGGCTGGTAGACAATGAGAGGAACAGAGGGTTTTCCTACTTTGATTTTGAAGGCTCGTTTGAATCCACTTGCAAAGAATCCTCCAAAGGGGCCGATGAGCGAGGCAAAGGTGGAGAGGGCAATGCTGTGAATCTGGAAAGGGTACATCCGGACGATTTTCTGAGAAGAATAAATGAAGTAAAAGTCAAGATGCCTACAGGCCAGCCTTATTACATGTTAACATAAGTAACTCTTTATGCAATTAACTATATTCCCCCCCCCCACCCTTCCAAAAAACATAATTAGTAAGAAGACTGATTTTTTCAGTCTGCGCCTACGCTCTATCCGCTGAGCCAAACTGACTAGGAGAAGACTAATTTTTTTAAAATCTCTAATGTCTGCTTAATAGAAGACAATAAGATATTCTGCATTTAATTTTTTGATATAGTTTTGGTTGAAGTATATGAAGAAAATCCAGCCTTACACAGATATGTAGTTGGAAAGAGGAAGAGTATTTTGGCACTATCTTTTCAGATAATTATGGGTATTCTTTGACACTACACCAGAATTTGTTAAGTGGTAGTTCCTTACAAATTTGGTGCAATGTGAAATCTGAAATTCTATCAATGACCTTTTATACTCTTAAATTAAAATCCACTGGTCTATCTGGCACTCTGAATGGGTCTTTTACCCATGCCCAACTGTGTGATTCCATGCACTGGCCGTTTAGAAAATACCCTTTACTGGGTTATGTCAACCTTCCAAATGCAGGCACATTTAGCTATACAATGTCAAAACATTACATATTAAAGCTACCACAGATCTTATCAGAAAACCCTTTAAGTATTAGGATGCTGTCAAACTCATAGAAGGCACACACTTTCTAAAATTCTATACTCACATGAAAGCCACATTTTTATCAGCGTTAACAATTACTGTCAGCTGTTTTCCTCGAAGTGACAGGCTCATTTCATTCATTTCCAAGAAAAATGTCTGTCAACTATCCAGTCTAAAACACTATAGTTTGTCAGTTCTTTTCAAGTAAAAATTGTTTCTATGAAAAAGCAGCTAGGTTCCTAGCTGGTTTGGCTCAGTGGGTAGAGCGTCAGCCTGGGGAGTGAAGGGTCCCGGGTTCGATTCCGGTCAAGGGCACATGCCTGAGTTGTGCGCTTGATCCCCAGTAGGGGGCGTGCAGGAAGCAGCCAGTCAATGATTCTCTCTCATCATTTATGCTTCTATCTCTCTTTCCCTCTCCCTCTCCCTTCCTCTCTGAAATCAATAAAAATTTATTGTCTCTCCAGGGGACCCAGTTGGGCCAGGCCCAGGGATAATAACACTGAGAGGCAGCAGAGTAGTCCTCAGTCCCACAGTGGCCACGAACCCACCTCCCAGCCTGCAGCCTGCGGGCGTCTGGAGGAGGCGGCAGGGAGCGAGGAGAAGGAACCTGGGTCGAGAAAGCGACAATAGCAGCCTGGGTTCCTGCCCGTTGGCCCAGGGTTCGCAGGAGCAGCAGCTGCTCATCCTGGTCAGCCAAGCGGCACTCCCACTGTGGTAGCTCCTGCATTGAGTGTCTGGCCCCTAGTGGCCAGTGCGCGTCATAGCAACTGGCCATCTGGTCATTCTGTTCGTTCCGCCATTCGGTTGCTGGACTTTTATTATTTAGGATAGTTGTGACCTCAGAGACCCCCTGAAGGGATCTTAGGGTCCTCCAGAAATCCCCAAAGCACACTTTGAGAATCACTGGTCCTAATGATTTGAAATAGGAAGAAAAGTCTCCTCCTGTCCTCACCGTAAACAGACTTAACAATTCTCCTTCATCCTGGGGCCACAGCTTTGGTGAAGGGAAGGTGGCTTTTCTGAGTGGTGGAGAGGGGGCTCTCTCCTGCAGTCACTATCCCACTGAGGTTAGTTCCCTCCACGGAAGTGGCACATACCCAGCCAATGACCGACTGGATCACCTCAGGAATGTTGTACTCATGTAAGCGAAACAGGTCCGAGGGCTCACAGTCCACAGTGAAGCTGTTGGTGTCATTGTTGTACTCCACAGGGCAGACAAAGCATCTGTACCCAGACATCACATAGGACAGCTGAGGATGAAGAACAGAGAGACAGGCAAAGGAGACAAGTTTGGCCACCCTGCCTGGGCAGCAGACACCTGGTTTGGCCATGTCCCTTACAGTGCCTAGCACCCTCTAACTGCAAGCCACGCGCTGAATAAGAGGTTTAGGTTTCACCACATGTGTATTTTACCTGAACTGGGGGAGGGAGGTCACACCCTGTTGAGGTTGCACACATGCACACTTGCTCAAACATTCCTATGCTGACTGAATCCAGGAAAGACCTGAGGAATGTGGAACGTGACGAAGGAACTATAAGAAATTTCTACCCACGTAGGGGAGCTACAGTCCATTTTCTCAGAATCTCTTAACTAGGCAGGAGGTGGGGGAACTGTATAGGGAGAGGCAGGGAGCCAGGAGGAAGAAAACTGAAGAGCAATAAGGTAAGGAAGCTGACACTGAAGGACAGATGGACAACACACAAAGGGGAGAATGGTCTGGGTCAGAGCAGGGAATGGTGCTCTTAAAAGGGCTGGGAGATCACCCACTATGAGCAGGGCACACAAAGGAGAAAATCTGAGCTGGAGTGGCATATTTCACCCCACCCCTTACTCTCCGGTGCCAATCACCCAGACCTTGACATATCAAATGCCTGGACAAGAGCGCCACCTGCTGAGTGTTGCATGCATGGGCAAGAGAGAAGTACAGGTGCACATGGCCCCTGCTCCTACACTACCAAGACCTTGCTTGAAAACTGGCAGATGAAGACTAGCTGGTGCTGCCTGTGCCAGTTACAGAGTGTGCCATCTGGTGCCCCTCTTCAGAGCAAGGTCCCCATCGAGTAGGACAGAGTCGTTGGCCTTGGGAGACATGCTCTCTAGCCCTGGATAAGCTTCAAAGACGGGTACGAGGCTTCTGTCACTGCCCCACCTAACAGGGAGCCACCACCTACCAGAAGGCCAAACAGCACAGTAGCAAAGAAGCCCCCAATGAAGCCTTCCCAGGTCTTCTTCGGTGACAGCTGTGGACAGAGAACAAGTTCTTAGCAAAGGGCATTTTGATATATTTAGCTTTGGGACAATGAATACTTGTTAAAACTCTCTGTTAACCACCTCACCTTCTAAAATACCTCCATGCTTGGTTTCCTTGTTCCCTGCCTGATTCCCCTCAGTTTTCTTTCTTCAATTGGTCATTCAAATCATTTAATTTAATTATAGAACAGTATACTAATTAAATAGCAATACTCAAATTCATATCAAGCCCCCAAAATATGCTTATATAGTTTATAAAAATATTTTATTTTTTGCTGGAATAAACAAATATTTATGTGCAAAAACATGAACTTGGACCCTAATTTCACATCACATATAAAAATTAACTCAATCAGCCCTGGCCGGCTTGACCCAGTGGATAGAGCATCAGCCTACGGACTGAAGGGTCCCAGGTTCGGTTCAGGCCGAGGGCACATGCCTGGGTTGCGGGCTCGATCCCTGTGGGGCGTGCAGGAGGCAGCCAATCAATGATTCTCTCCTTCTCCCTTCCTCTCTGAAATCAATAAAGAAATATTAAAAAAAAACATTAACTCAATCAGAGGGAAGGCAGGGGAGGGGGGGAGAGGGATATAAGGCAGGGGAGGGGGGGAAAGGGATATAAGAGGTCAACCAAAGGACTTATATGCATGCATATAAGGATAACCAATGGACACAGACAATAGAGGGGTGAGGGCCTGTGCTGGGGGGCAGGAGCAAGCTGGGAGGAGTCAATGGGGGAAAAAGGAG
The DNA here is from genome assembly GCF_000412655.1 of Myotis brandtii. NCBI lineage: Eukaryota > Metazoa > Chordata > Mammalia > Chiroptera > Vespertilionidae > Myotis > Myotis brandtii. Next base: position 5,312,893 of record NW_005367209.1, read on the forward strand.
ACATATGTAATACTTCCAACAATAAAGAATTTTAAAATAATTAAAAAATAAAAGTAATTAAGAAAAATATTAACTCAAAATAGATCATTATTCATAAAACAGTATAACTCTTTAAATTTACATTTGACTCTATTCCTCCTTAGGCACCAAGTATTTTAGTCTTTATTCATTTTTTTTTCTTTCTATAATCTTTTCCTGAGTTTGAGCAACTCTCATTTTCTCTTTTCTGTCCATTTCTCTTAGTTTTTGAATTTTTGGTATTTGAATTTTCTTTTTAGCTTTTTTTTTTTTCTTGTGGGTAACTGTCGGGGTTTCCCTTTGTTTTTTTCTTTAAAAAAAATGTAGTACCACTTTTCTCCAGGATGACATGAAGACATACACACCAGCTAGATCTCTGTTTCCCAAGCTGAGAGCATCACCCTTCCCTCATGGTGATATTTCATGTTAGGGTGATCCATTTACCTTGATGAGTGGGGTCCGACCAAAGAAGAATCCAAACATATAGGCCATGATGTCATTACAGATCACGCAAGAAATGGGGACAATGAACCTAGGAAATAAACCAAAGGATCAGCACTACCAAGATAATAATACCTCAAAAGTCCACAAAATAATACCATTCATAAACTCCAGTACCAAACAAAATAACTCAGAGTACTTGTTATCCATTAAGACATAACTTTTTTAAAGAGATTTTTAAATTATTATTGGAGAGAGAGAGAGGAGAGAGCGAGAGAGTGAGAGAGCGAGAGAGAGAGAGAGAGAGAGAGAGAGGGGAGAGAGAAACATCGATCGGCTGCCTCCTGCACGCACCCAACAGGATGGAACCCACCACCTGGGTATGTGCCCTGACTGGGAATCAAACCCACCACCTTTTGATGTACAGGAGATGCCCCAACCAACTGAGCCACCCGGCCAGGACAGAAATAACTTTAAAAAAAAATAAAATACCAAACAAGCCCTTCCTACTACCTGGCACATAGCAGACATTCAAACGTTTACTGAATGACTACTGAATAAATAAAAGTGGCATTCTATAAAATGTCATTTATTCTTTTGTCATTATAAAGTAATTATCTACACAATAAAACAAATTTAAACTGTAAAGGAAAGAAAAAAAATAAAAGTTTTCCTTGTTTCTCCCATCCTATCTCCATTCCCCAAAATAGCCACTTGTAAACATTTCTGGTTTTTCTTCTTCTAGTAGTTGCCTCCATAATTCTAATAAGTAATATATTTTATGTCATAATTTATTTTTCTTTCTTTTTTTTTTTTTTTTACTGTGTGTTACTAGGAGCTCTATCTAGTAAGCCCGACCTTTCCCTAGGACAGTGATGATGAACCTTTTGAGCTCGGCGTGTCAGCATTTTGAAAAACCCTAACTTAACTCTGGTGCCGTGTCACATATAGAAATTTTTTGATATTTGCAACCATAGTAAAACAAAGATTTATATTTTGATATTTATTTTATATATTTAAATGTCATTTAACAAAGAAAAATCAACCAAAAAAATGAGTTTGTGTGTCATCTCTGGGTTCGCCATCACTGCCCTAGGACTACCCTGAGGGTAAAACCACATCCACACACACCTAGGTTTCTTCTCTGCCTCCCCCTGCTGGTCTGGTCATCCCCATCATGAAACCAGTTGTGGGGGAGAGTAGGGCACAGTTTCCACACTTGTGCCATCACCCTCCTCTCCTCACTCTCCACTAACAGTCACTTTTTTTAAATTTTCTCTATTACAGACTTATGCATAAATCTCAATTTCCTGGCCCATCAACTATAAGCAACATTTTTGGACTTCCTGTTTGTTAAGGAGGGAATTAGAGCATCTGTATTCCCCCAACCCCCACAACACTGACTTCATGGAGGCTTCTAGCACATATTCTCTGCTCTGCAGCTATAATTAAGTCTTATAGGTTGAGTCTGAAAACCAATAACTAGAGATTTTAATAACTGTATTACTCACTGTAGAAAAAAATGGTATATCTGGCCCTAAAGATAGGACTTAGCATGTGCCACTGTTAAGAAACACCTAACAGAAACTGAAAGAAAGGGAAGGAGCTGTATGCCCTAACCATAATACCTATAACATTTATATAAGCTAGTCTCTGTTCTAACACTTTACATGTATTTAGTAATTTATTCCTCAGGAGGTAGGGGATACTATACCCTCATTCTGAGATCTAGAAACAAAAGCGCAAGCTGGGGTCTTACCCACAATACTTTAGTACCTCTCTTATATACCCTAGGCTAGGCCACCCACACCTCTTCACTAAGACCAGCCAGCTTCTTCCACCAGCCTGCTAATTTCTATCAATGCTGACAGATTTCCTGTTGAAACTGTGGAAGGCTGTTGGACAGGCATGAGCAGAACAAGGACAGTGGGCCAGGTACAGATGGTCATCAGGGCAGAAAGCCCTGGGTGCCCAGCAACAGACAAAACTGGGAAAACAAGATCCTCGCCCCCAGGGTAACCTTTCCTCCCCTAGCATATCACTGGTCACGTGGTCACTTCAGACCTCCTAACCTTTCTTATAGCTGGTAGGTAATGCAGTTTGGACCTTTCCTCCCCTGGCCTGTTGCTAGTCCTGTGGTAGCCCTTAAGCATTAAGACTACAGAACAATGAAGTTTTGACCCAAACCAAAACACATCTAGGTTCCAGTTGTGTTTCAACTCCAGGCACAGAAAAGCAACAAAACCAAACAAATGATGCCACGATGACCTCAGGACCAGCTGCACTGACTAATGACCCCCCTGGCCTGGCACTGATCAATCGTAGAGACCCTGACCCTGAAGGACACACCTGGAAAGCTGATGAATGAATATTCTACTGAGATCTTCCCCTGAGATCTCCCCTCAATTCCCCACCTCAAAAGCCTTTAGGACAGAGGACCCAGCATGCTCTTCCTCCTCTTTCTCCCCAGGCTTGTTACCTTTCCCCTTCTCTCTCCTAAGCTCCAAGGGCCCTTCTTTTGCCTCTGTAACTTGTTTCCGGAGCCCATTTCTTCTACCACTCACTTCTACTTCAGTGACTTTCTAAATAAACTTTCTCTCATAGTTGAGGTCTTGGCTCTGAATTCTTTCTTAGCCAGAACTCAAGGATCAAGGTCACTGAGTCTGACTCCACCAGTCTAACACCTGGTGCCGTTCTCACCACCACCAAAAAACTACTGCATTTCTGGAATAAAATCTACTAAGTAACAGTACAGTCATGTGCAGTTTAACTATGGAGATACCATTCTGAGAAATACAGTGTTAGATGATTACATCCTTATACCAACGTCATAGAATGCACTTACACAAACCTAGATGGTGTAGCCTGCCATACACCTAGGCTATAGCCTATTGCTCTATAGGGGAGGAAAAATAATTTTCCCTCTACCCTTCTGGGCTTTTAGCTGACACATTCCTGTAATAATAGGAGAAAAACAAAAATTTAAAAACATGTATACCAGGAAAACTGAGTAACTGGCCAAAATGGCTGAAACAACTACATGAAATAGCATCTTCAGCTGAAGACAAAAGAAGATACTAGGGATGGGGGGAGTCGGTTATAGGCTATCAGGGAGAGCAAAATAAACAAGAGTAAGGTGTTATGCAGATTTAAGTCCATTTGTTCTCTTCTGCCTCAATAACAATTTGTAGAAACAATGTTATCCCCCTCCTCCTGGTACAGCAGGGACCCTTACAAGTGGAGATTTTCCCCTACAAATGTAAATGTATTTTACAAAAGGTAACTTCTACTTGGTTTTCAGAGCTTATCCCAAGTCTGATATTTCTTAAAATTAACCAGCCTAAAATAATCCTATGCCAAGTAGAGATATTTGGGGTTGACACACTCTGTTCCCCGATACCTCCTAGGCTACAAATCTGTACAGTATGCTACTGTGCTGAATACTGTAGGCAATTATAACACAATGGTAAGTATCTGTAATGCATCTCACTACGACTTCACTAGGCAATAGGAATTTTTCAGCTCCATTGGAGCCATCAGTGTATGCATTCATCATTGATCAAAACGTTCTTAAGCAGCACATGACTGTACAAATTCTTTTGACATGTTGCCAGATTCCATTTGCTAACAGTTTATTTTGAATAGTTTATCTATAATAATAAAAGAAATCAGTTTATCATTCTTGTTTCTCCCTCCACATGCTTATCAGCTTTAGTATTAAGGGCTAGATAAAACTAAGTTTTATCTAGTTATTTTCTATAGTTATTGATCTATTCAAATTTTCTTCTTCATGACATTTAGTAGTTGACATTTTGTCAGAAAGTCATAAAAATTTCTTCTAAGATTTCAAATTGGTGCCATACAGTTGCATTATCTTTGATTCTTTAAATATCCCTATACCTCTTCATCTAGAACCGTGGTTCTCAAAGTGTAGGTCCTAACCAGCAAAACTAGCATCACCTGGGAATGCCTAGAAATTCAAATTCTCAAGCCCCACCCCAGATGTACTAAAGCAGAAACTCAAGAGGTGGGACTCAGCAACCTGTGTTGTAACCACCGCAAGGGGAGAACCATTGGCTTAGAAGGTAAGGCACCTGTACATGGGAAACACCTACTAAATAAAAGGGAAAATTATTTCACTCTCATCACTCACCAGATCATTCCCTCAAACAGGTTGTGGATAACGAGATGTGACTGGGTGACAACAATCAGTAGCGTTACGTGGGTCCAGCCAAACTGCAAAAGAAGAAAAAGAGTCAACATTACCTATCGGTTTACCTTGAAAGGAACTTCAATTAACAGGCAGTACCAAATAGAAAATTGCTGAGAAACAGGTAGGAAAGATATTTGCTTCTGCACCTCTTATTAGAAGGGAAAAGGCACAAAACAGGCCTCTGGGAGAAATTGTGTTCCCCCAGCTACTATCCCCATCACGTCAGGACCACATGGCTCACTAGAGAGTAAGTCCTCTGTGCTCTGAAAGCCTGGGTACTTCTAAGTATTTATTGAGTGCTTGGGGCACTCAGAGAAGGAATATGTTCAAATTGAGAAAGTGATGTAAGATATCTGTGAACAGTGCCTGAGGCATGGAGGCAGGATGGTAAGAAAGCAGAAAATTCCTTGGCAAGTGGAATGAGGGAAATTGAGACAAATAGTTCAACAAGGCTGAGCAATGTTAAACAAGGCCCGCTAATAAATCCCAAGATCTTATCTTCCCTAACCGAGGACACTTAGGAGCAAATGGTTTACACTTCTCCTCCCCAACGAAAGAGCGAGTAGCTTAAATCACACTAGTCAAGGAGAGAGATAACAGAGATCCAGATAGTGCCATTAGGGGTAGCCAAACCCAAAAACAGATGAAGTCAGGAGAATAAATAGCAAAACAAACAAAAATGAGAGCCAGACAAATCCAAGATAAAAAATAAAGCAGTGAAGCTGACCAGAGAATGAACCCAAACTCCCTATATGCTCATTTTGATGCATCAGTATATTAAAGAACACACCTGGAGAACTGTTGACTATTCTGTTGAGACCCTCCATGAGACCTCCCTAAAATTCCTGCCTCAGAAAACAGATATAAACACTAAGACAAAGGACTCAGTGTGCACTCTCCCTTGAGCATGCTTGTGGCTCTTCTTTCCTGAGGTGTACACTTTTGCTTTCTTTCTTCTAAGCTCTAAAGGTCCCCCAGGAGACTTGCAACCAGGGGAATGGCGGGCAGTGGCAGCTTATCCAGGGCTAACCCCCTGAACCTATTTCCAAGGGCCCTCCTTTTGCCTCTGTAACTTGTTTCCTGAGTCCACGCAGCCCAGCATGGCTCACTTCTGCCACTTCTGTTACTGTAATTTCCTTTATTGTGTCTAGGCAACTCCTGTTGCTGCCTTTTCTATCTTAAGCCTTTCCTTTGTTTCACTCTCCCCAGCTTTAATAAACATACTCTCAAAATCACCTTGACTAAAATCATGAAATCTTTCTTACATGAAGTCAAGAACCCAAACATTCCAGATTGTGCCAGGGCAGACCTGGCTTGGTCCCGGTCTCTTTCTAGTAACAGTGTCACCTTGAACCTTACCTGGAGCCCACCTTCTTCAGGACCTAGTGGAGAAATTGGTTAAATTAACTGGTGTAAATTAAGTAACAGTGATTGGATCTACTAGTAAGTGGATGTACAGTTGCCAAACTTAATCAGGCCCTCTTCTTTCGTGCTCTGGGTTCCAGATACATACAGAACAGACTGCACTTGAGCTTTGATTTCTTAAGGAAAAGATGAAACGCCTGTTGAGTTTTTATAGAATTTCATTTAAGCCAAGCCTCTGACATACACACATATTTCCCTTACCATGTAGAACTGCAGACGGTAATGCTTCTTGACCAAACTCAATACAAACATGCAGAATCCTGGTTTGAGGAGGGAGGAGAAAGAGCAAAATTAATCACATTCTGCATTTACCTTTGTCCTAGTCATTTCCTTTAGCTGTGTACATGATTGTGATTGTGATCCTTTGGCTAATTTCCTGGCAGCACCTAATCAGTGCACAATCCCAAACCCCGGGAAGGGGAGGGGAGAAGAAGACGCAAACTAATTCTTCAGATAGCAATCAGAAGGGGAAAAAATGACTCCTTCAAGACAATCAAAGGAAGGCACTATCTTTAAATCTTGTAGACTACTAAATTCAGGTTGTTGTTCACCAGATAAGAATATTTTGATCCTCCAGCAGGCACCAGCAAAGTCAGGCCAGATGCCTGATTTTATAACTAAAATTTTATTGAAACAAAGCTATACCCATTTGTTTACATATTGTCTATGGTTACTTTTGTGTTACAAGGGCAGATTGGAGAGTTGCAACAGAGACGTTGGGCCCCCAAAATCTGAAATATTGATTATCTGGACTTTTAAGAAAAAGTTTTTTACCCCTGTCCCAGAGAAGAGGTCTGGTGAACAGAGGATCCATCAGGTATGGAGTAGAAGCCACCCTTGTCTTTGATGCATATGGTGGCAAAAAATATCTGCAGCCTCCACCCACTTTTCCAGGAAGGAAAAGGACTTCCCATAAGTGTGCTAGGCCCCTCAAAAGCAGTTCTGCCCAGAAGAGAGCACATCGCTGCTCCAGACACCACTGACCTCCCGCTGGGGGACTGCTTTTATGTTCTGAGACATATCCTCAATGTCTGCAGACTCCTTAGCAGTGAATTTTGTATCTTAATACCCAGGTGTCATTCGGAGCTGATTAAAAATAGGTCAGACAAATTTAGGCCAGAACAACTTTCTCAGGTGCCTCAAACCAGCGTTAAAGGCAACTATGAAAATCACTAGCACTAACAGAATGAGAGTTCAGTCTGAACTGAGTTTAGATTGACCAGCACTTCACTGTCTCCCAAGTTTTAATGTATCCGATTTAATCCTCAGGAAGTCCACAGTTTCAGCTCTAGATTAAAAAAGAGCTCACTGAAACTCAGAATGACTAAGCTTCCAGGCTCTCTGAGGTCAGTCTTTGAAAATCCAAATCAGTAAAATTTCTACCACTCTGCATGTCTGTCCTTCAAGGTGTTCTCCTAAGAAGACGCTCCTAAAGGTGGCTGACCGTTTCTATCTTTTTTGGGGGAAAGGGGTGAGAGGGGGTGGCTGACTTCTAAGTTATTAAAACACGTGGCTTTTCTGTATACAATTTTAACTTTATGTCCTATTAGAATTTTGTTTATGCAAAAACATAAGCATGAATGTATAAAAATAGTGTATTCTTTTGTAACCTGCCTTCTAGATTCCCTCTCAAATAATGGAATACTTTTATATTTCCATATTTTAATATTTCAATAAATCCAAGCGGTTCATGTTGGGGGAGAAAAAGAAAAGGTGGTTTTTGTTTTGGTTACACTGCAGAATCTCTGCCAATAGGAGTTAGGACAGGACCATGCTGTGCTGTCTTCCAACAGAGGCTGCAACACAGGGACAGGTGGCACCGACTGCAGTCCCCACACCCACAAAGCCGCTCAGTCCCACTTCTCTTACTGAAGAGCTGTTACAGCTCACTAAGGCAGAGCCCTCAGCTCTGCTCCCCTGCACAATCAGAGTTAACATCCTCAAAGCTTTACATTAACCAAGAAACTCCCCATTTCCTACAGCGGACACACAAAACAAGAACTCGTGAGCCATTCAATGCATACCTATCAGGTAGAGAGTAAAGGAAATGAACCGGTGGTATTTGCTGAGAATCCTCAAAGGCTCCTCTCTCTGGACCAGCGTGAAGAAATAATCCGTCACTGTTTCACCGTAGAAGAAATAATTTACACACAGTAAGAAGTACCTGTAAATGAAGACAGGTCACTGCGGTGGGGAGCACTTGCGGCCTGTCCTTACAGGGAGGCTGTCAAGGAACCAGAGGAGAGGACCAGAAGAACAGTCCCCCAACCCTCAGGACCCCCTGTTCTCAGTGACACTGTAGGTGAGAAGCTTGTCTAGAAACTTATGGCAGCTTTCATTCATCCTCCATTTATCACAAACCTGGGACTCGGTTTTTGCCCCTTTTGTAGAGTCTCTATACCTAACCTGAGAACACTCAACCCCTAAGATAATGCTCCAAAACACGCCTCATCCTGCCTCCCGGTCTTATTGCCACTCTTTCCAACAGGAACCCTGAGTGCCTATCAGGTTGCCACCTATCTGCTTTGCTCCTGTCTCTTCCCTGCCTGGCCATCCTCTTCACTTATCTCTCTTCACTCACTGTTCAAACACCATTTTCTTCATAAAACCCTGCCCGACCTAACATGATATCTGCCCCTGCGGCACTTACTTCTATAGCATGTCAGCCACTCTGCTTTCTTCTGAGGAAGATTCCAGGTTGCTAATAGCTACTAAAGACTCCTTCAAGACCAGCCATATAGTCTGGCCTATGAAATACTCGGGTCTCAAAGGTGCTATGCAAGCCTGTGGCCATCACTCCTCTCCCACCCACCACCACTGTAAATATCTACCACAAAACACTTATCATCCAAATCTGTTATGGGTCCCTAAGGGGCTGGAGAGCTTACCAGCTGAGGGTCCTGAACCAAGGTAGTTCATAGGAGTGGTAGACATTGTAGCCAATAGTGATAATCTCCTGGAAACACTTTATCTGAACACACATCACCTGCAGGACATACAAGAATTAGACCACCTGATATGATCTTTGGAAAAAGAAACCAACAGGTCATGGGCCTTCAAGAAAAACCACTGTATTTAAGAAAAATGTCAGTCCCTCAGTGATTCAACTCTTTTCTCTCTCACTCCATCCCACATGGCAAGGTAGCCTTTTATGTCACACAGAATAGATCCAATTTCTCACAATAAATACATGCTCCTGAAGTTTCAATTAACTTTTTACTCCATAACCTCCCAGGACTCAATAGTTTCTTCCCTTTTTGACTTTGCATACAAATACTCAAAAAGCCCCAGCATCTATGCTCCTCAGTCAGTTGTTAGTCATCTGACCCTGTCCATGACAATGGGACGAAGAGAGAAGCACGGTGGGCTGGGATTTCTTATGAAAGGCCTAAGCCAATGAGTGAGGCCCCAGGAAAATAAACAAAACCAAGAATCACAGTCAGGTTAGGGGTCACAATATAATCAAACAGTTGAAACAATAAAATCAAATTTTAAAATGAAGAGGCGTCTTCTGGCCGTAGTTCAGTGGTTGAGCGTCAACCTATGAACCAGGAGGTCACGGTTCAATTCCCGGTCAGGGCACATGCCGAGGTTGCAGGTACAATTCCCAGTGTGGGGCATGCAGGAGGCAGCCGATCAATGATTCTCACTTCTCTCTCTCTCTCTCCCCCTTCCTCTGAAATCAATAAAAATATATTTTTTTAAAAAAATAAATAAAATGAAATGAAGAGGCATCTTTAACCACATACAACTGGCCTAGGCCCATGTCCCTGCACTTGGCTGCTAAAAAGTAAGAAGCCACAGACATTTTAAGAAAGAAATATTCTGTGAAGCCTGGACCCCAAATGAGTCCCAGAACTAACCCAGCACCTGGCTCTTCAGATGGCCGATTCTGCACGACAAACTGAAGGTAGAACTAAAACAGTATGCAAATGGCACTTACAATCATCATTAAAACCATTGGTCCCAGGTAAATGATGATGAAGAAAAATGCAATCATGGCCAAAGTCAGGATGCCTCTCACCCACCAGTTCTTCCATCTAAGTTAGAGAGGAGGGAAGGAGAAAGCACGTTAGAAGCCCAGAAATAACTGAAACACAAACTCAAGGGGGTAGCTCTTCCTGGGAGGAGAGGGCCTGAGGTTAGCCTTCCAGGAGCACCTCCTTCACCCAGACGACAAACTAGCCACATGCTGGTGGGAGCAGGGCCGCTAGAGACAATGCCTCACCCACACCAAACTCAGCTAGTGCTCCAAGAGCCACACCTAAGTTATGTCTTAACGAAGGAATCGGGCAAAAAATTCCAAAGGAAACGTGGTGCCCTCTACTTCTGAATCTACTTGGACAGCTTCTGTGGCTGTCTCTATCCACAAAAACACACAACTATAAACATTTTCCTGCAGCAGAATCTTACATCACTCTGCGCCTGCATCGTTGTGGTGATAACAACATTAAACAGTGATAGTAACAGGTATCACAATTACGCACCTGGCACCTTTATAAGGACTTTACATATATTAATTCACTCAGCCCTCAACACTTCTAGTTCTTACAGACGAGGAACTGGGTGCACAGGCCATATGACCCTGAAGTGGTTAAGCTGGGACTGAACCCAGGGAGCTGGCTCCAGAACCCATCCCCTGAACCACTGCACAATACCACCTTTCAAAGGACACGTGTGTGGGAGGCACCACAGAAACACTTTTAGACAATGTTTTGGGGTCTTATAGTTTGTGTTTTCAACCTACCCACATAGCTGGTGTTGGAGGGATCAGAGTCTCAGGGACCAGAATTTCAACCCTGGATTCACCCAAGTTAAGACATTTCTCAATTCTTCCAGGAGAATTTTTAAATGTCCATAAGGACATGCAGGGGGAAAGGGAAAACTAAACTTTGAACTACAAACTTGGACTCCTCTGTGAAAAGCAGTCCACCCATCAGTCAAACCCCAGGGACCATTTCTCCACATGTGCTGTGTCAGCAACACTGCCCACCACCACCCCACTGTCCACCCTTTTGTCCTCCTCGGACTTCCCCTCCCAGCCCAGCCTAGAGCACCATTCAAATGCCAGACCCCTCCAGGCTGTGCTCGCAGTTGCTGTTAAGATGACTAACACTCAATGAAGCCTTGGGCAGAGGCAGGGGAGACTATGGCAACGCCAGTGGACAGAAGTGGACTCCCACAAGATTGTGGGCTCTCTGAGGGGCCTGGGTCTTCCATGGCACTTGGACAGGCAACACGGCGTCCAACAAGCACCCACATCAAGCCAGGTTACCTTGAAGACAAGTTGGAAAGGGCCCTATTGAGGACCTCTGGGGTATCGTCTGCGGAGGTTACTAGGGGAGCAGCTTCCGCACGGTTCTCACTGTCAGATGCAGTCTCTCCATCTGCCTTTACTTCTGGTTCTGACTCCTACACAGCAGAAAAACAGAGGAGGAAAAGGTGAAAAATGTAGGATACTAAGAAGTACATACCTGTCATAGGAGATCTGTGGGCAAAGACCCAAATTGGGCCTGAGGACCTGGCATTGTCAGGTGACATAACAGATGGGACTCACAGCGATCCTGACACAGTTCTGACATGTGCCAAGGTGGCCCGCTCTCTACTGCAAGAGCGACATGCACCTGCACCTCAGGATGATGGGCAACAGCCACAGTCTACACAATGCCCATTGCCTGGCAGAGAATAGTCCAGAAGAGGGAGAGAGGGGCTCCTTCATACCCAAAGAATGCAAAAGGTGGCTGTGACTAGATTTCATCTGGACCTCATTCCTGATCCTACTACTCAGAGCTTTTATTTCTTAAGGGAATTTAGCATAGTTGCTGTGAGAAGAGGTGGGTGAGAAATCAAATCACATAGAATTAGACAGTAACAACAATATTACTTAGTATCTGAATAGCCCTTCACAGTTTTTAGAGCGTTTCCCATACCTGTGAACCTCAGAGCAGTTCTGGGAGGAAGGGAAGAAACAAAAAGATCCCTATTTACAAATGAAGACCCGGACTCTGAGGAGCTCCATGGCTGGCCCCAAATCTCCTGTTAGCCCAGGTCTTCTGAATTAAGTTTGTTCATCCCACTAGATTTCCTTTTATTCAAGCATCTTGGAGTCCATTTTATTTTTTCAATAAGAAATTCAAAATGAAATAAACTAGAAATGGCAAAAGGATGTTTTACCACATCTTTAAAGATTCCATTATGTATGTGTGCAAACATATTTAAGTTTGAATTAGGGAAATTTGAATTTCCCAAACTAGTAAATATATGAAATTGAGAACCGTTTTTATGTTTACTGGCCATCTGGATGTCTTCTTTTGTGAAGTGTCTGTCAAGTCACTGGCTAGTTTCCTACTGAGTTTTCTGCCTTCCGTTCATTGATTTGTAGGAACATTTTATACATCCCAGATTTAAGTATTGCGTCACTAATACGTTCTCCCAGCCTTCTCTAAACCCAGCCCCACCCCAGTCATTCCCTCTAACACTCAGACCTTCTCCCTCTCGGCACTGGCCACAATGAGGGCTTACAAGGCAATCTTTGCAACTGTCTATTGCTCTCTAAAGATGGGAACCAAGACACTTGTTCTCATGACATCCTCATGCCTGGCACACAGGGAAATACTTAGTAATGGATGGGAGGATGGAAGGAGGAAGCAGGGAGTTAATTCCAGGTATGGTAAAGAGATACCCAGTGCCTACCCTCAGGGAAACAGCTATTTCTAAATTAAATTGCAACTGTGATAACACCACAAAACAGAAGGCCTTTAGTCTGAGATTGCTCATACAAGAGACACTGGCTTTGGTAAAGGACCTATAGAGATGGTCTCATTACTCAGATTTGAGGGAAAGAGCTATCTATAGCTTCTGGTGACTCCTTACTCTGCCACAGCTGGGCCAGCATCCTTACCTCATATTACTGATTGTTACGGATGGAGTGCAGCTGATAATCTATATACAGTGGGGCCTTGACTTACGAGTTTAATTCGTTCCAAGACCGAGCTCGTTAACTCAAATTACTCTATCAACTCAATGCAAAAAATCGGCAGAGAGACAGCTGGTATCTCAAAAAACTCGTTAGTCGGGACACTCATAAGTCAAGGCCCCACTGTATATAAAAGCCAAGCGACCAGAATGACCAGAAAGACCTGTTGCTATGACGTGCACTGTGGCAGCCAACTGGCCCAATTGGCTCCCCCCAACCCCGATCAGCCAGCCAACCACCCGTGACCCCTCCCCATGGCTAGCCCCAGCCCGATCGGCCCCCATCAGGGCAGGCTGGCCAGACCCCACCCGTGCACGAATTCGTGCACCAGGCCTCTAGTGTTAAGATGAAGAATGGAAAGCCCTGACCAGTGTTGCTCAGTTGGTTGGGCATCCTCCCATGCACAGAAAGTCACACAAATGCCTCTGGACTTCAGTGTCTTCTCCTTATAAAACAGGCCCAGCCTGGCTGGTGGCACAGTGGTTAAGGATCAACCTATGAACCAGGAGGTCACAGTTCAATTCCCGGGCTGGGTTGTGGGCTGGATCCCCAGTGTGGGGTGTGCAGGAGACAGCCAATGAATGATTCTCTCTCATCACTGATGTTTCTATCTCTCCCTCTCCCTTCCTCTATGAAATCAATAAAAATATATTTAAAATAAGAGGTCCAGAAAGGGCCCTCCTTACCTGTAGGGGTTCACTGAAGAGATACAACCAAACTCCCACCCAGGACTGTGTCAGAGGTCCAAAAAGGGCCCTCCTTACTTGTGGGGGTTCATTGAAGAGATACAACCAAACTCCCACCCAGGACTGTGTCCCATTCTACCACCCTGAGAAGCTCTGAAACACAGCAGCACCTCCCAAATTATCTGTTTCCAGTGGGACTGAATGAAGACCAAGGCATTCAAAACAGCTTTCCATTCTTTATCTTTTTTTTTTTTTAAGAGAGAAAGAAAGGGAAAAGGAGAGGGAGAGAGAAACCTCGATGTCATGTGACCGGCTACCTCCTGCACCCCCCTCCTGCACTTGCCCAGGGTGCAGATAGAGCCTACAACCTGGCATGTGCCCTGAACTGGAAAATCAAACCAGCAACCTTTCGGTGCACGGGAGGACGCCCAATCGAGCCACGTCGACCAGGGCTTTCCATTCTTTATCTTAACATTATCACCCACACCCCATCTGTAACAATCAGTAATATGAGGTAAGGATGCTGAGTGATTATCTAGACCTGACAACTAAACCCAGGGGCTTCAACATGAGCACCTGGGCGTGGCCATGGAGGGCTCCCAACAGAGGCTCTCTGGGAGCATCTAGAAGCCACAGGGGCTGAGCTTGAGCACAGCAGGCAAGAAGGCATGTGTCTGTGTGCATCGCTCACACACACACACACACACACACACACACACAGAAGCCCCAGCACAAGGTTATTTTTAACTTATCCATTCTGTTGTCAAGGAGACTCGCAAAGGCTGCTGGTTCCTTGGGGAGGAAGGGCAGGAAGGAGCCAGGACAAGCCCCTGCAGGGGAGGGGCAGGGAGCTCCGGCTCAGCACTGACTCCCTCGACCTTCCAGGCCCTTCGATAAATGTTAGCCCAGCATTGTTTCCTGCTGTATCATCATACGTGATTCCTCTCCCTCCTTGCTAGGATGGGGTGAGGCTAAAAGTAGTAGGAGATCGAGAACTGCTATAAAGACACTTACTATTGTTAAGAGGTTGGGGCCTGGGATGAACAACTAGGAAATTAAGTAAATGCCCTGAAGGAACAAGCCTGAAGGAGATTAACTTCCTAGGTTTTACTTGCAAGGTCTCAGGCCTCACCCCTGGCCACTGAAAAAAAGCCCTTTTCTGGAGGCTCCGTCTAAGCAGGAGACCAACACCTACACAGACAACAATTCTCCCACCTCCAGCAGAAAGGCCAATTCTTGTGCAAGGGAAGGAAAGGGAGCAGCCTCAGAAGACACGAATGGGGAGGGGGTAAGTCAGCCAGCTCTCTAGGCTTCTGACCCTGAGCCAACCACCCTGCCCCACCCAAGTGCCACAGGAGAGCAGGCCAAGGGGACAGAAACTTAATAGAACCTGGAGAGGTCTGCAGTGTTCTAGCTCCTCCCTACCCCATGGGTAAAGCCCTTGCACTAGGGCTGCTAATGCCTGAGTAAAGGAGGCCAAGTGCAGCTTCCATTGTGGACCCAGAAGGAAGCAAGGACCTGGAGCCCAAGTTTGCTCCCAGAAGAAAAGTGGAACATGCTGAGCCAAGAGTCAGGGGTGCCCAGCATGTTCACTGGTTTGTTCCTCCAGAGAATAACAAGATAGGCAGATGGAAAGGAAGACTTTCTGCAGGAGGAAGCAGCAGCCAGGCAGGGAGAGCAGGATCCAGGGCCCGGCTCTCATGCTCATTACACTAGGCACAGGCCTCCATTCTCTGGTCTTCCCAGTGAAGAAAGGATCCCTCATCTCGGACGTTTGTTGGGATGATCAAATACAACATCAATGAATGTCTATAAAAACTAAAAAGGGTCTGAATAGCAACACCCCATACACACCCCTCAATACCCTTACCACAGTGTACAGGACAGGAGCGCAAGAACCTTAAACACCCACCCCAGACAACCTGGGTACCTTTCCCAAGGAGAGTGGAGTGGGGAAAGAATGGTGGCCATCAGGCCTTGCTGAGACTCATGTGCTAACCAATTACGTGAGCTCAGCATCTGCCTGACTTGCTTCCTCTTTCACACCTCCAATAGGCAGCCCCAACTCAAAACTGATCCTCTTCCCAAAATTACAGTGGAGGTGGACGTCTGAAACACAAATACTAGTGCTCTCTGAAGTGTGGGAAGAAATAGGAGAACTTATTTCTATTTGTCTTGTTCGTGTTTTCTTTCCTGTGGTGCTTTATAAAGGATCTATCAGTACATGTATACAACTTAGTAAGTTTGTGCAAGCTTGGACACACGTGGGTGTCTTGTTTCCCACTGCACTGAGAAGTATCTGGAACATAGCAGGCACCCAAAGATTTGTTGAACTAATAAGATAATTAATCCTACTTGACCTGTCATGGACCAGTGTTCAGAATGCACTGAGAGTAAGACAAAACCCATCTGATTTCTAACTCATAGGCCAAGACCCACACCCTGGCCTCCACAGTGGCCCTCACAGCAGAACCAGACCAGTGCACACTCCCACCACCTCCCCTGCTGGGTGGTGGGTCTGAGGGCCCCGCTCAAGTTCTCGGACCAGCACAGGGCAGCAAGGACAGGCTGCCTTGCTGCTTCAAGTTGTGTCAGCCCAGCCCCAACCCCCCAGCCCCTCCTTCCTTTCCTTTCCCTTCCTTCCTTCCTTCCTTCCTTCCTTCCTTCCTTCCTTCCTTCCTTCCTTCCTTCCTTTCATTTATTTTTATTGACATTCTGACTTTATTTTTTTCTAAATCATACCATTTCCCATTAGCACATGCAGGGTATTAAATAAATGGTCATTTTTACAAAATAGTCGTGTGACAACTGTTAATCTTGCTTGCATATAAGAATAGTAAGAACTCCCTCCCTTTCCCTCCCTCCCTCTTTTTCAACCCAACGATCCAGACCAGAGGCTAAGTGAAGTACACACCCTGTCTCTCAGATTCTGTCTCAATCACCACCCATCCTCCGCCACTTCCTTAGCCATTTCCCAATGGGGCTGTGGTGCTGGCGTAAACAGGAAACAAAAGTGGTACTTTAAAAGGAAGAGAAAAAAAGCTCCCTCTGAGGCCTCCTTCTTTCGGGGTCACTTAGATCCTACAGGGAAAGACAGAAGCACCGAGGGTGATGGACACATGGAGTCTCCTGTGTATCAAGGGCTCAGATAAGACCTGTCATCATTTTTGGAGAAACTCGTGCTCCAAAGGCTTTTCATACCAGCCTTCCAGGGCCCTTCTCCCAGTCACAGCTGCCCAGAAGCCAACACCAGCAGCCCCTGGGGCTCAGAATAGCACCGAAGCCTTCCTTCAGCAGAAGCAAGGGAAGGCACCAAAGGAGGACCCGAGGGAGCAGCTGACCTTTCCTGGCCTGGGGAGGGGCCGGGCTAGGTCCAGAACAGCATTTGTAGAACTCATTTACACTGTATTCTCAGGATGAGAAATCCTCCCTCTTCTCATTCCCTCTCAATTCTCAGGCTTTCCTGTAGGCCTGCCTTGGGCTCACAAAAGCTAACTGGGCAGCATCCCTTGAAGGCTCCCTTTTTGTCACTCGCTGATATCAGGGGCCCACCCTCCAACCTCTATTTCTCAAGACTCCACAGTGACACCCACAAGTGGCAACATCGACCTTGACCAAAACAAGTGTGGCTGTGGCCAAGCTGGACAGGAGCCCTGGGCATTGTGTCAACTGGGCTCCAAGCAGATGGGACTCACTCCACCCCACACCCCATTTCTTTACCAGATGCCAATTTAGTTTTGTACCTTGCTAGAGAAAATATATTAACATTCTGTTCATGTTTGCCTAAAAGGAGCTAACAACTAGGGAAACAAAATAAGTGGTACCATACACTAGGGTTTTTCTTCTCTTTTTCATTTTCAAAGCAATTTCATTAAAGGTAGTACAGTAAGTCCTCACTTATCAGGACTTGTCAATAGGTTCTTGGAACTGCGGTAAAAGGACACATAAAGAAACGAATTTTACCACAGGCTAATTAATATAAACCAGAGATTAAGTTCCTACAGCATCTCATCAATGTCATAACAAAACCACGTTGAACAAAATGATGTTATTTGAGAACCTGCTGTACTCAATGCTCCCAACAACCCTGTCTTTTCTAATGGCACTGCATTCAAATTCATGTGTGTGTTTTTTCCTGAGTGATTCCATACTTACACAAACTATGTTTTGCACTGTTTTCCATGCAAATTACAACCCCTGTCCTGCAGGAAAGTCATCAGGCTGAGCCTAACCTTTCTGCTAAGTATCTGCTTACATCTCCTTAGTCAAACCCTGTGGCAGCTGCCAGGGCAACTGACTCCTCCACTTACAGACACATTCCCAGGATAGAAATTACAGGTTTATCCTTAATAAGAGTGTTAGAGACATGTGTGTGTGCATGTGTGAATGTGTGTTGTGTGTGTGTGCGCGCAGTGCTAGGAATAGCAAAGAAAATATTTCTAGCTTTTTCTAAGGCTAACTCCATTTGACAAGTTCAACTGTTTGGACAAAGGATAAAATAGGAGGATCCCTATTCTGAAAGTTTAGAATCATCCCCAATATGACTGTACCTTGTCCTCCAAAAGCCTCCTAATGTGATTTACAGAAAATGCGTTCAGCTACTCCAGACGAAATGCTGCACCTACAGTGCCTCCACAGATAACTGCACTCCACACCGAAAAGCTCCAGAGAAAGGACATGAAAAGACAAAAAGAGCACGTAGGAGATCCAGCTTCTGAAAACCTAACTCTGGCTATGAACCATTTCACCTCCAGACAGTAAGAAGGTACTTTCCACAATCAATTCTAGGTTTCAAGTTCATCAAATATAAGGACCACCTTATTCATATTACCTTGAATCTGGTAGAAGCTCAGAATGGCTTTTTTTTTTAACTCTGTGTATTTCTTTTTAATTGGTGGGGGGGAATACACGTGACTGCCTGACAGTTGCTTTAAAAAAAAAATGCTCACCCAAGGACATGTGTTGTTGTTTTTTTAAATTGATTTTTAGAGGAATAGGGGGGGGGGAAGGGGGGGGAGAGACAGACAGACAGACAGACAGATGGAAAGAAACATCGATGTGAGAGAAAAACATCAACCGGTGCCTCATGTACCTACCCTGACCAGAGATCAAACCCAAAACCTGGATATGTGCCCTGTCTCGGAATCAAACCCACCACCTTTGGTGTACTGGTCTATACTCCAACCATCTGAGCCACACCGGCCAGGGCAAACTCATTGAATTTTAATTAAATTCATCAACCTTTATCTACAAGGCCTGGAATAATGGGCACCATCATTATTAGTGTGGGGAAGACAACCCTGGAGCTACAGTTATACAGATGCAACTACAAAGTAAAAAGGCTATGATTTCAGCCCTTCCCAAAGGTTGAACTGACTGAGTGGAGGGGAGCCCCCAGGGGGCACCCATAAAACCCAGGGTGGTAATGAGCTGTGTTTCCAGACAGCAACTAATGTGTTGCCAGGAATAATGAGTTAAGAGGCACAGTAAAAGCTTTTAGAATCTGAAATGGTTCAACCCTGCCCTACAAAATGTATAATGTCTGTGCACACTTTCACTCCTTTCCCCTGAATAATGGAAAATGCTCCCGGCAGAGTCACACATCTGCCCTTTGAGCCAATTGGAGGGCCTCTTCCAAAGCTAACACATTAAGATGTTACTCTCCTACTAAGAAACACCTTTGATATTCTTCCTCCTAACATCACTATTGCCTGAAATTATTACACATTTTTCTGAAACATAAACTCCATGTGGAAGGGACTTCTGTTTTTCACTGCTATATCCCCATGGCCTGCAGTGCTGCCTGGAATATAGAAGGTCCTCAATAAATGTTTCTTCACAGAGGGAGGAAGAGAGAGAAGGGAGGTTAATGACTAAGGAACTCTCCACTTCTGAGTCTGTAGGCTAAAATGGTAGGCATAAGTATCACACTACAATAGCCAGTCACTTTGTTTTTTTTGTTTTGTTTATTTTTTAAATATATTTTATTGATTTTTCACAGAGAGGAAGGGAGAGGGATAGAGAGTTAGAAACATCGATGAGAGAGAAACATCGATCAGCTGCCTCCTGCACACCTCCGACTGGGAATGTGCCCGCAACCAAGGTACATGCCCTTGGCCGGAATAGAACCTGGGACCTTTCAGTCCGCAGGCCGACGCTCTATCCACTGAGCCAAACCGGTTAGGGCAATAGCCAGTCACTTTGATATCCCCATCTTACCATGTTTACATAGATTTGCAGGTTCCATAAGTGGAAGGAATGTGAAAGTCTTAAGAAAGTCATAAGGAAGAACCATCAAACATGCTGAGTAAAGGTGAGTAGTAGAATGAGAAGAAACTTTTTTAAATCACAAGAGCTGCTGACTGCTTTCCCCTCCAGCATTCTTGCAAAAAGGAAATACAGGCATACCTCAGAGAGAGTATGGGTTCCATTCCAGACCACCACAGTAAGTGAATATCTCAGTGAAGCAAGGTGCACCTGTTCATGCCTCCTGTACCCTGGGCTTCCAGAAGCTGAGTTCCCTGCCAAGGTGGTTTCTGCTCCAAGCAAAGACAGCCAGGTGCATTAACCAAAAAAGAAATTACTCACCATCTTAATAACAAATGCAACAGTAAGGGCCATTCGATCTTCACACTATGAACAATTTGGCTGTTGTCTCTACCCAACTCCATTTCAGCTGAGGGTTGAGGTCAATGAACAGAATAAACTTTAACACCTCAGTTATCTGATATAAAAATAAAAATATCTGGCCCTGCCCTGACCAGTTTGGCTCAGTGGCTAGAGCGTCGGCCTGTGGACTGAAGAGTCCCAGGTTCGATTCCGGTCAAGGGCATGTACCTTGGTTGCAGGCACATCCCAGTAGGGGGTGTGCAGGAGGCAGCTGATCCATGTTTCTCTCTCATAGATGTTTCTAACTCTCTAGCCCTCTTCCTTCCTCTCTGTAAAAAATCAATAAAATATATATTTTTTAAAAATATCTGGCCCTGACCAATGTTGCTCAGGTGGTTGAGCATTGTCCCATGCACTGAGGTCACTGGTTCTATTCCCGGTCAGAGCTCATGCCCAGGTTGTGGGCTTGATACCCAGGGGGTGTACAAAAGACAGCTGATCAATGTTTCTCTCCCATCCATGTTTCTCTGTCTCTACCTCTCCCTTTCTCTCTCTAAAATCAATATATATATATATATTTAAATCTACTAATCCATAGTGAAATTTCTAAAAAAACAAATGTCAGCCCTAGCTGGTTTGGCTCAGTGGATAGAGCGT
>NW_005367209.1:5334100-5355746 GCF_000412655.1 Myotis brandtii
GAGGTGGAAAAACCCTACATCACCTTCTTGGATTCTTATTACCCAAGTTACTAAGAATATTACCAGTGGCATACAGGGAGCTTAGCCAATGAGCGGTCAGAAAAAGTGTTTCCTCTGTAGTTCACACCGATCCCCGGGTCGGCCCCTGCCCAGGCCTAAGGCCTTAGGCCAGGCGTTAGGCCTGGGCAGGGGACCCCTAGCCCGCTCTGATAGCAGGTTCCGCCCCTGCCCAGGCCAGAGGAGCGTTAGGCCTGGGCAGGGGACCCCTAGCCCGCTCTGATAGCAGGTTCCGCCCCTGCCCAGGCCAGAGGAGCGTTAGGCCTGGGCAGGGGACCCCTAGCCCGCTCTGATAGCAGGTTCCGCCCCTGCCCAGGCCAGAGGAGCGTTAGGCCTGGGCAGGGGACCCCTAGCCCGCTCTGATAGCAGGTTCCGCCCCTGCCCAGGCCAGAGGAGCGTTAGGCCTGGGCAGGGGACCCCTAGCCCGCTCTGATAGCAGGTTCCGCCCCTGCCCAGGCCAGAGGAGCGTTAGGCCTGGGCAGGGGACCCCTAGCCCGCTCTGATAGCAGGTTCCGCCCCTGCCCAGGCCAGAGGAGCGTTAGGCCTGGGCAGGGGACCCCCAGTCCGCTCCAATCGCCTGCCCAGGCCTAAGACCTCTGGCCGGGGCCTTAGGCCTGGGCAGGGGACCTGCAGCCAGCTCCGATCGCAGGCTCCGCCCCTGCCCAGGCCTCAGGCCTCTCTGGCCAGGGTGTTAGGCCTGAGCAGGGGACCCCCAGCCCTGTGTGATCGCTGGCTCCGCCCCTGCCCAGGCCTCAGGGTTCTGGCCAGGGTGATCGCCGGCTCCGCCTCTCCGGGTGGCATCTGGTGCTGCCCACCCTGCCTCCCCGGTCCCCGATCTGTGGCCCGGATCTCGTGGGCGGTGTCTGGGCTGCCCGCCCCACCTGTAGTATGCAAATTTAACGGCCATCTTTGTTGGGTTAATTTGCATACTCTTCTGATTGGCTGGTGGGCATAGCCAATAACATCTATTAGTGTAGATGTTTCTATTTCTCTCTCCCTTCCTCTCTGACATCAATAAAAAATAATTATTTTTTTAAAATGTCGGCTGTTTCATCAATAACAAAATAAAAATAGCTTCCTTGTAAGTGTTTGGGGTAGCAATTCTTCTACCCAAAGATTACTGTGCACCTCTGCAAAAAGGACGCTTCAACAAAACGTTGTCCTACATTTTCTTTGTCAAAAAACAAAGTTCAGGTGAGTAAATTTTAAAGATCTAATTGGCTTTATTCAATAATTTATGAATTAGGCAATATCTAATCTAGCAAATAGAAAGAAGCTCTGAGGAGCTATACAAAATTAAAGACTTCTAGAGGTAGAAGAGATGGGAACAAGAAAGTTATGCTAGGCAAAAAAAGGCCTTTGCTCTTCTACTTGCAAAGGCCTTAGGAGCTAATGAATGAAGAGGCTGTCTGCCCCAATAATATAGACCCTGTGCTTTAGTACATACTCCGGTTTGAATCCTAGAGTTTATCCTCCCTTACTATCAGGCCACTGGCCATAGCCATACCTGCCTTTCCAAGCTGTCTCTCATTCAGACAACTCTATCAAGGGAGGAGAACTCAGGAGGCCAAGGCTATTAGAATTAGGTCTAAGCTAAAAATGGACAGAGCCAGACAGTTCACAAGTTCATTGCTCTGGAGGTTGTGTGGTTTGGAGGCTTTTATGGCTTTTATTACGAGGAAAGGGGGGACCAGTATCTCAACTGAGAGGGTCCTCAGGCCCAGTGTCCAATCAAGGGCTTCTTGGGGTAGACTGGGACATCACCCTTAACCATTCTCAGAGCATTTGCTCCTAGAGGTCCTGGCTAGAAGCAAGAGCCTCACAACCAGAAAGGCTTGAAGATGACAGGATAGCTCAGCGTGCAAGCCCTGCAGGTAGGTATTCTGGAGCCTCAGGGAGACAAGGGGTGGGAAGAAATCTACCCACAGGTTTCTACAGGCAGGGAAGGAAATGCAAGTCAGCAAAGTGCTTTACTGCACAGTGAGGGTGGGAGCTGGACACACCCAGTCTAAGCCATTACTCACACCTGCATGCCATCTATGCCCCTGCAGAGTTTTATTGGGGGGGAGGGGGGAGGAGGGGGACAGAGGATGAATGCCATAAACATTCTCAGTACTTAAGAATGATAATATTGAATTCACTAAAGCTACATTAAAAATGAATATCAATCCTGTAAACACAAGATGGAGTGAAAAACTAGACAAAAACCAAAAAAGGCTGCATCTAACATTCCGAAGAAGCAAGACACTCTGTCTCAGGGAGAAAAGCATCTCAGGCACGAGGAAAGGGGGGACCAGTATCTCAGGCACAAGGAAAGGGGGGACCAGTATCTAAGGCACAAGGCAAGGGGGGACCAGTATCTCAGGCAAGAGGGAAAGGGGGGACCAGTATCTCAGGCACGAGGAAAGGGGGGACCAGTATCTCAGGCACGAGGAAAGGGGGGACCAGTATCTCAGGCACGAGGAAAGGGGGGACCAGTATCTCAGGCACGAGGAAAGGGGGGACCAGTATCTCAGGCACGAGGAAAGGGGGGACCAGTATCTCAGGCACAAGGAAAGGGGGGACCAGTATCTCAGGTACGAGGAAAGGGGGACCAGTACTGGGTGATCTTGGAAGAAATCATGTCACCTCTAGGCCTCGGGTTATTTCATTTATAAAACAGAAACAAATCCCATCTCAAGAGTATTGGAGAGATAAAACAAGATAAGGCTGTATTTTTGGAACTGTGGGTCGAGACCTATTGGTTTTTGAAATAAATTCAGTAGATCACAACTGGCAAAAATTAGAATAAAATATGATGCCAGAAGTCAGGCTAGTAGCAGATACCACTGAGAGAGCAACTGATTAGAAGAAATCACTAGGGAGTCTTCCAGATACTGGTAATATTTTATCTGATCTGGGGGCAGGCTACAGAGACGTGCTTATTTTATGAAAACTCATCCCACTGTATAGTTATAATACAGACACATTTCTGTATGTATATTATACTTCAATACAACTTTGCTTAAAAAATAGAATGAGCCCTAGCCAGTTTGCTCAATAGATAGAGCATTAGCCTGCAGACTGAAGGGTCCCCGGTTCAAGTCCAGTCAAGGGCATATGTCTGGGTTGTGGGCTCGATTCCCAGTAGGTAGCCGAACAATGATTCTCTCTCATCCTTGATGTTTCTATCTCTCTTCCCTCTCCCTTCCCCTCTGAAATCAATAAAAAAATAAAAAGAAAAGAAAAAATAAAAGAATAAGAATCAAACAGACCAGCCCTAGCCAGTGTGGTTCAGTTGGTTGGAGCATCGCCCTGTGCACTGAAGGGTCACAGGTTCTATTCCCAGTCAGAGCACACACCCAGGTTTCGGGTTTGATCCCTGGAGCACAAACAGGAGGCAACCAATCGATGTTTCTCTCTCCCTCTCCCTTCCCCTCTGAAATCAATAAAAAAATAAAAAGAAAAGAAAAAATAAAAGAATAAGAATCAAACAGACCAGCCCTAGCCAGTGTGGTTCAGTTGGTTGGAGCATCGCCCTGTGCACTGAAGGGTCACAGGTTCTATTCCCGGTCAGAGCACACACCCAGGTTTCGGGTTTGATCCCTGGAGCACAAACAGGAGGCAACCAATCGATGTTTCTCTCTCACTCTCCCTTCCTCTCTCTCCAAAATCAATTAAAAAAAATAACAAAAAAGAAGCAAAGAACAGAAAACTGTTGAATGTAAAAAAATTAACAAAAAAGAAGCAAAGAACAGAAAACTGTTGAATGTATCACAGATAGTAAAAGTACTGCTTCATGAAACTTTTGCTTCAAAATGATTATATACGCAACCTTGTATAGGGATACAATGTAAAATATATTTGTTCCTCTGGATCAAGGTCCAAAAAAGCCTGAAAGGCCTGAGGCAATGCAGAGAAATATGTTATAAACGAACTCACCATACAACTGTTGGTTGTTATAGGGATGGAGGCAGAAATAAGGAGAAGACTTGACTCTGCTGACCTTTTACAGATGAAAAACTAAAACAGAAACACAGCACCGCCCTAGCCGGTTTGGTTCAGTGGATAGAGCGTTGGCCTGCGAACTGAAAGGTCCCAGGTTGATTCTGGTCAAGGGCACATGCCCGTTTGTGGGCTTGATCCCCAGTAGGGGGGGGCTTGCAGGCAGCCTATCAATGATTCTCTCTCATCATTGATGTTTCTATCTCTCTCTCCCTCTCCCTTCCTCTTTGAAATCAATAAAAATATATTTTTAAAAAACAACAACACAGCACCTGTGTGGTACAAAGGCATTCTAATGACATGCTTCTCCATTACCCTATTTATATCTGAGCCTTACCCACACCTAGGTTTCCTCAGTTAGAAGCCTTTTTCTTTCTCTCCATAATTCTCAGGAAGAGGGAGAAAATCAACCAATAAAGTAAACTTCTGCCTGAAGACTAACTCTTATGTAATCCAGTTCAAAGAAACTAATAATGAAACTAACTTCCAAACTAGTGATGAAACTAAAGACAAACAGGAAATGCTGTCTTTTAACCAAAAACCACAGCAATTAGCAGTTAAAAGGCTACAGTCTGTGCAGCAAAAACAAATAAGTAAATAAATAAATGTTCAAAGTTATCAAACAAGTGGGATTTGGAGATGAAAGATTAAGAGGAAAAAATTGCAGTTCAATGATCTCATCACTTCCCTACTCCCAGTTACATTTCAGCACCAAGAAAGAAGTTCACCAAAAATGTGCTGAAATCAATGTCACCAGTGATATATATTTTTTTCTTTCTTTTTTCTTCTCTTTATTTCCCCCTTTTCTCTCTTTTCTCTCAGATGTTTCTTTGTAATGAACTGACCATTACATTTCCTAAGTTCTGAAATGGCCAACAGACCGCAGAAAGACATTTCTTTAAGCTCCTGCTTGAAACCAGCAGCTTCGGCAAACTGCTGGCCTTGATTCAGGGCCAACATTGATGTATATTTTAAAATCCTTTATTGCATTTTAAATTTTAGTAAGTTTAATTTTGAATTTAGTAAATGTATTTATTTTAATACATTTTAGTAAGTCTTAATTCTGAATAAAACTTTTAATTTTGTTTTTTTTTTACTAACCTAGGAATAGTCATTTTTATGTTTAGCATTAAAATTTTTATGAATTTCAGTTTTAACTTGACATTCTATAGTGTGTCCAAACTTTGTGCATCTGAACCACTTAGTTTTATTGTCTTTTTAATTTCATAAAGTCTTTTTAGCATAAACATTTTTTTAATCCTCACCTGAAGATATGTTTTTTTATTGATATTTTTTTTTAGAGATAGACAGACAGACAGACAGACACTGATTGGCTGCCTCCCACAGGATTGAAAGCAACTTAGGTACTAGTATGTGCCATGACTGGGAGTCAACCCGCAACCTTCTGGTGCATGGGACAACACTCCAACCAACTGAGCCACCCGGCCAGGGCTGTAACATAAACACTTTTAAACAAAATACTGAGGATGATACTAAGCACATCATGTTAATGGAGCATGGTACTTTAATACTAAAAGTAAATACTGATACTGACATGCCAATATTTTCTTTTTGCTCCTCAACTAAGCTTACAAATTCCTCCTGAAACCAGAGTCCTGGTTCTCAACGCCCAGCCAGTTGCTAATCTTCGCAGCTGCTTAGCACCACTCTCTTGACAACCTCATGTGCAGGATACAGCCAAGACTGGCAATGACCAGGAGTTTATGACCACATCAACAGGAGAGCTGTGTCTTCGAGCTCTGCCTCCTTTGTTCCCTGTGGGACAGTCAGTTTCACCACCCTGCCAGGAAACCCCATGACAGATCCGCATGCCTTTACTGAATTGTGTAGAAGCTTCTGAAATCCGGGACAAGGAGCCCCGCTCCAGAGAATGCACCTGCTGAAGACAGAGCAAGATACAGCACTTAACCAGGATTTGGACAGCCAATTTCCACAGAAGCCTGGATGACAAAATGCGGGGCAGAAGGGGATTCCACAGAGGAGCTAGGGCTAAGCTGGACCTCAGGTATAAGGGCTCTGAGCAATGCAGGCCTCACACTGCTGCAGCCTGCAGGGCCTGTGCCGAGATGCCCTTGCCTCCAGCTTACAGGCCCCAAGGAACTCAGTGGCCACTGTCACCACCTCCTCTCTCCAAAAACGGATGCAGAATGAGGTAAGGGGTTCCCCATCCCCATGGCTCATGGCCCTGCTAGCTAACCCTGAGATGACCACAGGTCCTCCCATGTTGGGGGCTCTTTGGCCAAACTGTGGAAGCAATATCACTGGGAGACCAGGAGGTGAGGAAAGTGGAATGACTATGGCAAAAAGCATGGAACTGAGATTCAACTCTCCTGAGTTCCAATTCTAACTTGAATTTCAGGCCTTTTTGCTCATTCCTGTAAATAGGAGCCAATACTCCTGATAATCCAGCAAGCCCCTTCTAGAAATGTATACAAGTGGCCAGCTGCACACTATGCGGGCCAGGCCTTGTAATAACATCACAACCCTGCTGAGCAGTTCCCCTGCCTCAAGGCTATCCTCTAGGCCAGTGGTTCTCAACCTTCCTAATGCCGCAACCCTTTAATACAGTTCCTCATGTTGTGGTGACCCCCAACCATAAAATTATTTTCGTTGCTACTTCATAACTGTAATTTTGCTACTGTTATGAATCATAATGTAAATATCTGATATGCAGGATGTATTTTCATTGTTACAAACTGAACATAATTAAAGCATAGTGATTAATCACAAAAACAATATGTAATTATATATGTGTTTTCCGATGGTCTTAGGCGACCCCTGTGAAAGAGTCGTTCGACCCCCAAAGGGGTCACGACCCACAGGTTGAGAACCGCTGCTCTAGGCTATCGCAGAGGCATGTCTGTGAAAAATGGATAATTTTTTAAAATCCTTTAAGAACAATACCACAGTTTAGATCTCTCAACTTCTTTAACTATTAAAAAACCCACAAAATCAATAAGAAAGATTTGAACATGCCAATAGAAATATTAGCCAAAGAGAAAGACAATTTGCCAAATAACCTGTATACTTATTTAATTTCACAATAATCAATGACAAAAAATAAAAAGGCCATGAGAAATCATTTTTCTTACATCAGATTGAATGAGTAGATAAAAAGAATATTCACTGTGGGCCAGGGTGAGAGAACACTAGTACACTCATATAGCACTCATGGAAATATACATTAGTACCACCTTTCTGAAAGGACATTTGGAGATATGTATTAAGAGCCTTTAAATGGTTCACATCTCCCTTGATCTAGTCATCCCATGCCTAGAAAATACCCTAACTAAATATCTAAAGAAACATATAATTTAGATGAGGATGTTCATTACAGTATTGTTTATAAAAAGAAACAGCCTATACGTCCAACAACAGAAGAGCTTGCCATGATCCATTTAACAAAAATAGGGAGGAATACCAAGCAGCCGTTTTAAAACCTTAGGAATAAGATTAGTGGGAAATGATAAACATGTTAATAGCAATTACATTCTGGTAGTAAAATTAGGATACTTTCATGTCATCTCCACATTTTTCACAAAGCAAGTATTGCTTCCATAATTTTAAAAAGTACAAAATGACTATATCTAAGCCCCTCACTCCTCTGTACTGACACTGCTGTATATAGGTGTTATATGATTTCAAATCCACTTGTTTATGACAATGACAAAGACAAAGAAAACTTGTTTTTAGAAGTAAAGTTGTTTTGATATAAGAATGCAAGGATGTCATCATTCTACATCTGTTGTCACTGATAAGCAATTAGCAACTCCTCTGGGGGCTTATCTGTAAGAACTATGGAGAAGCAACTACGCCAGGGGGTTATCTAGAAAATAAATACTGACTGAAAGTTTGTGAGCACCATTAGAGAGTTTTGGTTTGGGCAAGATGACTCTTCCTAACCTAACTCTCTAACGAGCCTTGGGGTATTCACCCCTTTCTAGGCAAGGGACTCCAAGAAGACAGTGGTGATAAACCTCACGGCTGGCCCTGTTAAAGAGATCAGCCTGCCTACCAACACTGGCATCTTCGTTCCCTAGCAACGTGCTCCAAATCAGCTCTAGGCTTGACCCTCTCACCCCCCACTCTCCTACATACTTTAACTCATATAAAAAGGTACACCTCATATTAAATTTGGACTTGATTCCTCTCACTTCCCCTTACCTGGAACAATAGTGTGTTAGTCTTTCATATGTTTGGAGTATGTTATTTCTTTATTTTACTTATTCTATATGCTATTGGCTTGTAAAATTATAATTCCGACAGCAAACTTGTGCTAAATAAATGGCTGGCAAAGACAACTCAGTCTCTGAGCATAACTTCTGCTGCCTCCGAAACAAAAAAACAGACACCTTTACTGCCCTCGAGGCCTTCCCATCACACTTGGGGACCCCTGACTCATTCTCTGTCCATCCTTCCAGGCACATTTCTGCTCCTCCAGTTCAAATGTCCACCCCCAACAAGTCTCTTCCTCCACCCCTGCCCAGGCAGGGCTTAAATACCTCAGAATAACGAGTGAGCCCTGGAGTCACACAGATGAATATATACGGCAATTTGAGTCTTCAAAGCAACCAGAAGAACGAGTCCCCCAGGTCAGCTCCCACGACCACCTTACTTAATACTGGCATATCTTGTGTCATTGCACTGCACTTGATTGCACATCACAGATGTGGTGTGTTTGTGTGTGTGTGTGTGTGTGTTTTGTTTGTTTGTTTTTTAACAAATTGAAGGCAAAACCATTCACCAGCAAAAAACAAAACAAAAACAAACAAGAAACACAGCTCGCTTTATTGCAATGCTCGCTTTATTGCAGTGGTCTGGAACCAACCCACTGAGGTATGCCTGTACTGAACTCATCAAAGCTAAGAGAGATTAGTGGCCGATGAAGACTAGAAGTTCTGGACCAAATTTCCTGAAAAGAAAGATTCCTGATACAATCTCAAACCATCCTAGTTTTCCATTCCCTTTTTGACCCCCCTGGATATTAAAAGTCTTTGTTTCCTCAACTTATTTTTTTATTCATTGATTGATTTGAAAGAGAGGAAAGGAGAGGGACAGAGTAAGGGATGGAGAAGAGGAAGGGAGGGAGGGAGACAGGAAGGAAAGGAGGGAGGGAGAGAGAAAGAGAGACAGAGAGAGAGAGAATTTGTTTGATTTATGCATTCATTGGTTGATTCTTAGATGTGCCCTGAGCAGAGATCAATCCTGCAACCTTAGCGTATCAGGATGATGCTCTAACCAACTGAGCTACCCAGCCAGGAAAATGGGGGCTCATTTTAGTGTTTTGGATATTTTATGACCAATGAGAAATGTAAGAGTCATGTGTTAAAATACCAAACCCAATAATTGAGATAATTCTTCCTGAGATCTAGGAGATAAGATGTCCACCACAGCTACCAGGACTCAAATGGAACCCTCTGGAACAATGAGATGTTTCACTTGTCTGGTGAAAAGTCCCAAGGAGAACGGATATCTCTGGAAAAAATAGTTCTTTGTCAAAAGTTCTCGAAATAGCTACTCCCCAGTGACACCTTTTCAACAGATGACTATGTGCAAATTGAAAAGTCTCTGTACAGAGAATTTTGTGGAATAGAGAGAAGATAGAAATGCCAACTACTCAAGAGAAAACTGAGTGTTTGGCTGACATCCCTGAGAAAACAAAGCTCATGTGGACCTTGCTCTCCCAAAATTAAATTACAGGAGATAATTTAAAACACAACACAAACTGGATTTTAGTGGGAGATTCTATTAAAAGTAGCCAAGCCAATCCCTGCCAGCGTGCATCAGTGGCTGAGTGTCCATCTATGAACCAGGAGGTCATGGTTCAATTCCCGGTCAGGACACAAGCCTGGGTTGCAGGCTCAATCCCTAGTAAGGGTTGTGCAGGAGGCAGCTGATCAATGATTCTCTCTCATCATTGATGTTTCTCTCTCCCTCTCCCTTCCTCTCTGAAATAAAAAAATATATTTTTTTAAAAACTACCCCATATCTACTCCTCATTCTACTTGACATCTCTGAGGTACTTGACATTGACATTTTCTTTCTTCTCAAAAACTTCTCTGGCTTTGATAACACACCATACTCTCTTGACTCTCATTGGTCTCCTACCCTGTCTCCTCTTCTCAATCAGCCAACTCAAATAATATATAGTCACATTGCCCTTCTTAATGTCAAGAACAGAAGCACAGAATTCACATGTCATCAAGAGGAACCACTTTTATCTGTCACCCACACATACACACACCAAAAAAAAAACAAAAAACAAAAGTGCAGCAACCTCCTGCTTCTAATGTTGTAAGATCAGCTCAGTCTCTCAAAACTTCCTGTTGAAGAGGCAGACAAAGACCATGCCTTTTGACCTTAATATCTTATTGAAATGAGTATAGTAAGAATTAAAACCATGGCCTTAGACGGAAATAGTAGGGAACAGGGATCATTTGTGGATATGAGATTTCAACAAAGACTGAAGAGCTAAGATGGATTAAAAAGAACAGAGAAAATGCAGCCAAGAGTATATACTTCAGGAAGGCTCCAGCGAAGTAGGAGCCCTCTTCTGATACCCTGGAGAAGTTCTGCATTGAGATCTGATAACCTAAATGGTGGATGAGGTTGAGGGAGTTCTGCTCCCCACCTACTCAACCTAAACTGAAGTCGATCAGACAATAACACATCTAAGCACACAGAGGTCTGTCAAATTGCCAGTGTCAAAATTTATGACAGAGACCTTAACCAAGACAGGAATCAGGAGGACCTGTAGGAGCTCCCACACTCTATGTCAGTCAAGAAAGCATTAATGGAAAATGTCTATGGTTATAACAGCCCCTCCCTTTAACTTTCTTTCCCCCTCTTTAAAGAACCTCCTCCTTGGTCAGGAGCACTTGCACATGACTTGCCATGGCTGCAGGTACTGGATTGCAATCCTTTAATTTGCCCGAAAAAAATCCTTTTTGATAATGAAATACCTAGTAGACTTTTTGTTTAGGGTAGAGAGCAGTCAGGAGAGAGATGAGCCAAGACACTGCTGTGTGTGTCTCTCTCATTCTTCCTTGTCTGAATGGGAAAGTTTATTGTGTTATCTTGCCCCCGCTCCTACTGTCCCTCTCCCACAATTGTACTTGAAGGGAAGAGGGGTGACAAGTAACCTTTTTAGTGCATGGTCACCAGGCCCAATGAGGAGATTGCTGGATATCAAACCGTGAAAGCTTGCCAGTTCAGGAAGCTCTATACCACCATCAAAATAAATGTGACTCAGCGAGTCTGACAATCCACCACAGGATGTTAGATTTTGATGAAACTATACGAGAGTATTCCTAATATGGACCCCATCATTAGGGTGACCACATAATGTATCCTCCAAACTGGGACAATTCAGGGCAAAAGAGTGTCACCCTACTCAACACCCACCTAGTCCACACCCATTACTATTGACTTCTTCAACCCTGCTCTTCCTTGGTGAGAAATACAATTCTTTAAAGCAACAGTTCTTGATTTTTTTTTTAATATCAGGACTTCTTTATACTCTTTTATTTTAAATATATTTTTTATTCATTTCAGAGAGGAAAGGAGAGGGAGGGAGAGATAGAAACATCAATGACATGTCCGGCCGGCGTGGCTCCGTGGTTGAGCATCAACTTATGAACCAGGAGGTCGAGATTCAATTCCTGGTCAGGGCACATGCCCGGGTTGCAAGCTCAATCCCCAGTGTGGGGCATGCAGGAGGCAGCCAATCAATGATTCTCTATCATCATTGATGTTTCTCTCTCTCTCTCCCTCTCCCTTTCTCTCTCTGAAATCAATAAAAACTTACTTTTTTAAAATAAAAGAGAGAGAGAAGACTATAAAGGACCAAATTTAAGAGCCCTGAAAAAGGGGCTGAAATTATTTTTTCCTTGTAATTCATAGGGTGATTTCAGAGCTGCTAGAAAATACAAAGGACAGATGGACTAGAAGAGGCTGAGAACAAATTCTGAAGGGAGGAAGTTCAATTAGAAGGGTTTGCAGGCATCAATTCCTGAACTTGCAAGAGCAACAGATAAGGAATCCAGATAACCTATGGCGTGCACTGGGTGAGGGAGCAGAAACACTGAGACTAACAGATTTCAAGCTGCAGCAACTCCAAGATCTGATTCTACTTATAGAGGAGATAGAAAGAGGAAGGTCAATGTCTAGAATGAGAGAAGTCAAAGTTGAGACAAAGTAAGTTTACGCTGACTGAGGGCATGCACCTAAGAGTGTTCTGTAGACCACTGACACCACAGAACTAGGAAGGCATAGATGTGGAGAAGAGGCTCTGAGAGTCGCCCACTGAGGGAGATCCAGGGTCCTCACATAAGAAACCCAGGAACAGACAATGTTACCAGTAATTCCCAGGTCTCAATGGCTCTTTCAAAAATAACAAAGTCGCCAAACCGGTTTGGCTCAGTGGATAGAGCATCAGCCTGCAGACTGAAAGGTCCCAGGTTCAATTCCAGTCAAGGGCATGTACCTTGGTTGCGGGAACATCCCCAGTGGGAGGAGTGCAGGAGGCAGCTGGTCGATGTTTCTCTCTCATCGATGTTTTTAACTCTCTATCCCTCTCCCTTCCTCTCTGTAAAAAGTCAATTTAAAAAAATATAAAATAAATAAATAAATAAAAATAACAAAGTCTAGCTAGAGGTGGCTCAGTTGGCTGGAACATCAAAAGATTGCAAATTCAATTCCCGATTAAGGCACATACCTAGGTTGCAGGTTCCATACCCAGTCTATGGGAGGTAGCCAATCGATGTTTCTCACATCAATGTTTCTCTCTCTCTCTCTCTCTCTCCCTCCCTCCCTCCCTCTTAAAAAAGAAATCAATAGAGAGAAGCAAGATGGCGGCATAGGTAAACACCGGAGACTGCTGCCACAAACAACCACTTCAAAAATACAACTAAAAGACGGAACGGACATCACCCAGAACCACAGGAAGGCTGGCTGAGGAGAGACTCTTCAACTAGAAGGAAAAATAACAGCACACCGAGGCTCAGAGGAGGCGCAGTGTGGAAAATACTCAGGTGCGGAGGTGCGCGCGCAAAGCGGGCTGGTGGCTGAGAGCGCGGTTGTCGTTTTCGGTCAGGGGGGAGTCTCAGACTCTGAGCTCCAGATACGGGCGAATCGCTGGGGACTCGGACTCAAACGGGAGAAGCGGGAGTGTCTGGCATCAGTTGGAAGGCAGCTTTCCCTCCGAGGTTTGCAGCGGTTCCTGGGGTTCTGAGAAGCAGAGCCTCTGGGAACAGGACTGAGGGCACCATAACGGCTCCCTCCGCCCGCCCTGTTGAGCCCGCCCCGCCCAAGCCCTGCGCAGAGCCATTTGCCGGATCGCCTCAGGCAAAGGCTAGATTAGCACCTCCCCAGAGGACAGAAGTTTTCCGCGGCAGACACAGCTGATTCACACAGCCAGTCGGCCTGGTGGTCAAATCCCTCTAGTATTAACTACAACAATCAAGGCTCAACTAGAACAAGACTGCGCACAAAGACCACTAGGGGGTGCACCAAGAAAGCATAAAAAATGCGGAGACAAAAAAACATGACAGAAATGGAGGATATAGAGCTAAAAAACGCAATTTTGAGGGCTTGCAATAAACTTCTGGAGAGCCTCACGAAAACTAATGAGACCCTCGATGCTATGATAAAGAAACAACTAGAAATTAAGCATACACGGTCGGAAATAAAGAATATTACACCCAATAGCAGACCAGAGGAGCGCAAGAATCAAGCCAAAGATTTGAAATGCGAAGAAGCAAAAAACACCCAACCGGAAAAGCAAAATGAAAAAAGAATCCGAAAATACGAAGATAGTGTAAGGAGCCTCTGGGACAGCTTCAAGCGTACAAACATCAGAATAATTGGGGTGCCAGAAGATGAGAGACAGCAAGATATTGAAAACCTATTTGAAGAAATAATGGCAGAAAACTTCCCCCACCTGGTGAAAGAAATGGACTTACAGGTCCAAGAAGCGCAGAGAACCCCAAACAAAAGGAATCCAAAGAGGACCACACCAAGACACATCATAATTAAAATGCCAAGAGCAAAAGACAAAGAGAGAATCTTAAAAGCAGCAAGAGAAAGAGACTCAATTACCTACAAGGGAATACCCATACGACTGTCAGCTGATTTCTCAACAGAAACTTTGCAGGCCAGAAGGGAATGGCAAGAAATATTCAAAGTGATGAATACCAAGAACCTACAACCAAGATTACTTTATCCAGCAAAGCTATCATTCAGAATTGAAGGTCAGATAAAGAGCTTCACAGATAAGGAAAAGCTAAAGGAGTTCATCACCACTAAACCAGTATTATACGAAATGCTGAAAGGTATCCTTTAAGAAGAG
Organism: Myotis brandtii; assembly: GCF_000412655.1. Classification (NCBI taxonomy): domain Eukaryota; kingdom Metazoa; phylum Chordata; class Mammalia; order Chiroptera; family Vespertilionidae; genus Myotis; species Myotis brandtii. Next base: position 5,348,511 of record NW_005367209.1, read on the forward strand.
GAAGAAGAAAAAGGTAAAGATACAAATTGTGAACAACAAACATGCATCTATCAACAAGTGAATCTAAGAACCAAGTGAATAAATAATCTGATGTACAGAATGAACTGGTGATTATAATGAATCAGGGACATAGAAAGGGAATGGACTGACTATTCTTGGGGGGGAAAGGGGAATGGGAGATGCGGGAAGAAACTGGACAAAAATCGTGCACCTATGGATGAGGACAGGGGGTGGGGAGTGAGGGCGGAGGGTGGGGCGGGAACTGGGAGGAGGGGAGTTATGGGGGAAAAAAAAAAGAGGAACAAATGTAATCTGAACAATAAAGATTTAAAAAATAAATAAATAAATAAAATGGATAAGATGCAAAAAAAACAAAAAACAATAAAGATAGATTTTTTAAAAGATAAAGCATAATTTAGCTTATTTTGCAAGACTAACTTGTCCTTGGTCATTTCTTGCTTATGCCTCTGAAAATCATTAGTAACATGAACTGATTCCCAAGGTTGATATGAGGTAACCACTGACCAATTCCCTATCACTTAAGAAAATTCTGGTGAGGATTTAAAAAAAAAAGCAAAGTCTTCACAGAGAAGCCCCAGCTGGCCCTGTGGTGATTCAATACAAAGGTAAACAAATCAAAAGGACATCTGCCCCTGGCTGGGAGGCTCAGTTGGTTGGAGCGTCATCCCATAGCAAAGTCTTCACAGAGAAGCCCCAGCTGGCCCTGTGGTGATTCAATACAAAGGTAAACAAATCAAAAGGACATCTGCCCCTGGCTGGGAGGCTCAGTTGGTTGGAGCGTCATCCCATTCACCAAAAGGTTGTGGGTTAGATTCCAGTCAGGGCACATATCTAGGTTGCAGATTCAATCCCCAGTAGGGGAACGTCAATGTTTCAGTCTCTCTCTCTCTCTCTCTCTCTCTCTCTCTCTCTCTCTCTCTCTCTCAAATAAATTAAAAGTCGTGAGGGTTTTTTATTTTTAGAAAAAGGACATCTGATTTTGGAAGGACAGGTCAGGTCCTCCCATCCGGACAACAACTGCTCATAAGCACCACAACCTGGAATGAGGGGCTGCATCTGGGGAGAATTAGGTAGGAAGGAAGGAGGTGTTCACAGTGCACTCTTTGCAACCTATCAAATTCTGAACCATGTATTACTCAGTCAAAATAACATAATAAAGTTTAACTTTCCTTAAAAGGTCATTCAACTTAGTGGGCCCTATGCCATCCCCAATGTTGGGGCAAACAGCATGAGAACAAAGATCAGAGACTGGCAGGATGAGCTGCCTAATGAGGATCAGGTCTGCCCTCACTGACACCGTACCACCATCCCAACCAGGCAATCATCACGTGGCAAGATTTGGAAGGCAAAAACTCTGCCCAATGCCAGTAATAAGTATTTTTCCAACAAGACCCTAGCAAAATTAATAATCAAGTGTCAGGGCCTCTCTGTCTCCCTTCCAAACCAGAGACAGCATGATACAGGAAAGGCTGTGCTTTCTCACTCCCAGCAGCCTCCAGTGCCAAGCAGAAAAGCCAGGGTGTTACAGCACATGGTACAGGTTGGAAGAGCACGCAAATCAGAAATACTGACACTTACATTTTCCCAAATGGTTTAAAGGATGATTGTTTGCACTGCAAAATTAGTTACAAGATTCATTTCAGAGAGTTCCCAGATGCATTCAAGTTATAGATTTCTTCAAATCAGTGGAGAAAAGAGGATTATTTGGAGCCAAAATTGGTATAAAATCCTGGACATTTTCCTCATGAACACAAACACCAGCCATCCCCAAACCCCCTGAGCTAACAGAGATTGCATACAGCACACTGGATTCTGTGAATGTCCTAAGGAAAAGGTGTGTTGAACACTGAATGATTATTGCTAGAACAAACAGTTCTGACACTATTGCTATTCTGAGCAACCTCACACAGCTCAGAGTGAGGAGTCTGTACCGCCCTGGGAGTTCCTTTCAAGGCTACCCCGGTGGCTGCTCTCAGAAACGGGCTTCAAAGTAGATATCACCCGTCACCCAATAACTGGGAAAACTGGACCTAACCAACCGTTCCACCAAAAGAACAAATTGTTTCTCACAATCTCCACATTGACTATCTGAGAGTATACATATATTTGACATTTTGAAAGATTTATTTTGCACATAAGAAAAACAGATGACATTTGGGCTTTTTTTTCTTGTCTTTTTAGGCATTTTTTTCTATCAAAGTCAATCAATGCAGAAGCTTTTAAAATCTGTAAACTAATTATGTGCCCTTGAAATGGTTAATTGTATGAAGCTTTTTAAATTGTTATTTTTCTCATTTTGAGGAAAAAAAGAGAGAATTTTAAAAGGTTCATACAATTAACCATTCTGCAACTAACCAACTGTGTGACCTTAAGTAAGTAAACTCTCTGGGCCATGATATCCACTTCTATAAAATAACCTCTAGGATCCCTTCAAGTCCTAACATCTGATAAGAGCAATTTAACATTTTTAAAAGACATGAATTATTCCAAGAAAAAAAAAATCACATACTTGTGCGCACGCACACACACACACACACACACATTTTAAACAAAATTAGCTTTAAAAAACAACTTTAGCCCTAGCTGGTATGGCTCAGTAGATAGAGCGTCGGCCTGCAGACTGAAGGGTCCCGGGTTCGATTCCGGTCAAAGGCACATGTCTGGGTTGCAGGCTCCATCCCTGGTGGGGGATGTGCAGGAGGCAGCCGATCAATGATTCTCTCTCATCACTGATGTTTCTATCCCTCTCTCTCCCTCTCCCTTCTTCTCTAAAATCAATTTTAAAAAATTAAAAAAAAATAAAAACAATTTTAAATACTCATGAATTGGGAAGTAATTGAATTTTAAAATAAAATTATACTGTTGATCAACATAAATTAAGAAACTTAAAATGGTGGGTATATGACAAATCAATCTTTCACCATTTTTCCCTATTTTTAAGTCTGAGAACCAAAGTTAAGATTCACTGATTTTTCAATACCAAAGTATTTCTCAATGAAGAAAAATTTTTGAAACAAAGCATTTCTCCTATATCTGAAGTAGTTCTAGTTCTTAAAATAAGATCTTATTATTTTAGTAGTTCACTCTTAAAAGTCTATCAGAAAACCGCCGAAACCGGTTTGGCTCAGTGGATAGAGCGTTGGCCTGCGGACTGAGGGGTCCCAGGTTCGATTCCGGTCAAGGGCATGTGCCTGAATTGTAGGCACATCCCCAGTAGGAGATGTGCGGGAGGCAGCTGATCGATGTTTCTCTCTCATCGATGTTTCTAGCTCTCTATCTCTCTCCCTTCCTCTCTGTAAAAAATCAGAGTCAGCCTGCTTAAATAAAATAAAATAAACGTCTATCAGAAAACCACTTCTAATTATTCAACACTATCCTACAATATATTAGCTGGTGCTATGAAGGAAAGATAATTGTATACAACGATGTTCCTTCTACTGCTAAAGCTTGACTGTGATTCTGAGCACTGAAAGCCTCAGCAAGAAAATGAACTGAAAAGATATGTCACAGAAGGCCAAGCTCTGTCCATAACACTTTCCTTAAAAGGTGATGAATAGGAAAAGACTACTCCAAACATGTATAACTTGAAGATTTAATCATCTTCCAAGAGTGGAAGGTGAATATTAACGTTTTTTTCTGTAAAACTATGTTTCAGCCCTAACCGGTTTGGCTCAGTGGATAGAGAGTCAGCCTGCAGACTCAAGGGTCCCAGGTTCGATTCCAGTCAAGGGCATGTACCTTGGTTGCGGGCACATCCCCAGTAGGGAGTGTGTAGGAGGCAGCTGATCGATGTTTCTCTCTTATCGATGTTTCTAACTCTCTATCCCTCTCCCTTCCTCTCTGTGGAAAATCAATAAAATACTTTTTAAAAAACCACTATGTTTCAACCAGAAACAATAACTAAAATATTATTACAATGTGACTCTTCCTGCCCTACCTATGTAACGTGCATACTCATTTAACCCACATGAATGGCCTCTGATGCAAAGGCTGTTTTATCGCCCCATTTTAGAGATGGACAAACTGAGGCTTTTATACTAGTGATTTACTCAGTGATACATCTATTAGGGTGCCGAACCCAGGCTCAAGATGGATCTGACTCTTAAGCCCAGCTTTAAACCACTGTCTTCAGTTAAAATTTAAACTCCCCCTTCTAAATGATGTCACTATTTCCTCCTGATACTGGTTCCATCAATCTAGACAGGAAGCCTGGAAAGGAGTAGAGCTCTAATTTAAATAACACTCCAGCATCTAAGTACAGCAGAAAACCACAAATCTTCACTCTAACCTCTAAAACAAAGACTCCTGAAATGCCAACCCAATCATAAATTTTAAGATGCCAATCTTTTGGCCCATGCTTCATCCTCTTCTTTCCTAAACTACATTGTAAAAACATGGTTGGAAAGGAAGAGAATCATTCCCGAAGTTTAAATTCCAAGTTTCTTAGTTTGGCAACAATACTGTGCTTTGGAACTTTAAAATTATAAGCATGGTTCCCAGAGAAAAACATTTCCTTTATTAGCAACAGGCTCTGAAAATTCCATTCTGATGCTAAATATAACAAAATATCTCTAACTATTATAATAAACACATTCTCCAGATTATTTTGAAACTAAGGATTGTGTGCTTATTTTTAAGACAATTTTGCAAAAGCAGTTAAGCAACTGTAACATTTTAAAGAATCTTTCAAATTTGTTCCAGTCCTTTTAATAAATTGATTTGATATTGTTTTCTGAATTCTTCTATGAAATAAGCAAGTTTCCATTTCACAATTCATTTCCCTAAAGAAATATCCTTTTTTAGTTATTTCTAATTTTCTTAAGTGCTAACAAGAATATGGGCAAGCCCTGGCCGTGTAGCTCAATTGGTTATTAAGAGCATCTTCCTGATACTCTAAGGTTGCAGGTTCAATCGCTGGTTGGGGCACATTCAGGAAGCAGCCAAAGAATGCATGTGTGAGTGGAGCAGCACTCTCTCTATCTCTCTCCCTCTCTCTCTTTTAATTTTTAAAAAAGATTACCGATAAAACCAAAATCATGGAAGGTTTTACAACCTATGAAATGAAACAAATCAGTATTTTTCAAAACTCTACAATATACATTCAACAAAGGTAAATATAAACAAGAAATTCAGACTGCTATGAGATCTTCCAATTATCTAATATAAGCAAGAAATTCAGACTGTTATGAGATCTTCCAATTATCTAATATAAGCAAGAAATTCAGGCAGTGATGGGATGAGGGACTGTTTGCCTTGTTCTGAGCTAATGGACTACATCCGGCTTTTAACAGAATACAGTAGCTGCTGTACTTTAGGAAGCAACATGCGTTTAGTGGACCTCACAACCCCAGGCATTCTGTCATTGTGTAAATGGCTGAAGTGCAGTTGTAAAAATTAAGGCACATTTAGCTGGACAGCTCCTCCTGTCCTCCCTACCTAAAACATGGATGAGAAAGTCTTTTCTTGTTAAGAGATCTTTGTGGGGCTTTTTGGGTTTTGTGGGTTTTTGTTTTTTACTTTATTGAACATTGGGGGGTACCATTGGGCAGCACTTTTTCTCTGGAAGATGGATCCAAGGAGTTTTGGGTGGGGAGGATAGGAACTTTGTTTCACCTTGTAAGGGGGGGGGGGTATTTTTATCAGCAAGTATGTCTAATTATTACAAATAGCTTTTAAAAAATATAGCACACTAGCTCTCATGCCTTCTTTTTTCTCCCTCTTCTCACACCTTCAAGGCCCACAAAGTGCCATTAATAAGTCTGACCCTGTCACCCTTAAACAGGGCTACATAGCCTCCAACTAGTATACAGGGTGGGAATAGAGTTCTTCCAGGCCCCACCAGGGTATTTAATAGGAAAATTAGAGATTTCAAAGTACGTTGTCTCTGCAAGTAACTCCTAAACTTGCACAGAAGCCCTAAATTTTCTCCAAATTTTATTCTAAAAATCAATACGGAGAGTTCTCCTTGGATGCTCCTCTGTTAAAAGCAACAAGAGTTGTTTAAACCCCTAAGCATCCTTTCACCTAAGACATCCCTCCTCCTAAAACTGCTCTGTTTGCACCCTATCACCAAATCTGCCTTCCTAATGTCTCCCTAATATCCCCTTCCCTCCAGTTATCAAAACCTGCAAGCTACGTAAGTGGGTGCCGTTGGCCTGGTGTACTGCCACAGGGCTTGCTGGAAACCGCTGCTCCTCAGCTCCAGCCAAGCGGTAATCAGGTGGGAACAAGATGGAGGATCTTCCAATTACCCAACATAAGCTAGAAATTCAGATCGTTATTGATGGGAGAGAGAGAATTTGTTGTTCCACTTATTTATGCATTCATTGGTTGATTCCTGTGTGTGCCCTGGCGGGGGATAGAACTCGAGGGGACCACGCTCTAACCAACGGAGCTACCCCGCCGGGGCAAGCCTTCTTGTTTTAATTTAAAGGAACACCTGGACCAAAGAAAACATCTGCAGGTCCCCACCCACTAGCAACCCCCAAGTTAACCATGCTCTTCCATCCTGGCGCAGGTTCCCTCGGTCCATTCCACACGCCGCTCCAACTCCAGTGCTCAAAACCAAGCACTGCTCGAGACACTACCGCGAAGTCCCAACCCATAGGCTGTCATTCAGCATCCACAGCATCACAACCCCCCCCCCCCCTTTACCTTCCTCAACTCCCCTTCACAAACCTTTCACTTCAACGAAAACAGTCTACTCCCCTCATCCCTCACCCCGCAACCAGCTGCATCCCCGCCAAGATGGCCTCTTCTTCACCCTCCTGTACCCCATCAATGCCCACACTTAAAGCAGGGAGCAAGCCCCTCTATTGGGAGTACACTTTCCAACACCTGCTGACGGCGTGAGCCAAGAGACCTTAAAGCCCATGGATTTCACTTTCAAGGGATTTAAATGTCCTTAGAGGCAAATCCCAGGGCCTTGTCTGTATCACCACCCCCCAAAATTTAGAGGGGTGCAGAAGAGCCTCAGTCGGGCACAGAGGAGCAGAGTCGCCTGCCCGAGAAGGCTTTAAGGGGGGTCTCGAAGTCTTCACCCCCAGAAAGACCTCAGGATGTGGGGGACTGGAGGGGCACCCCCAACCAGCCCTGGGAGGCAGGCGGCGGTGCGCAACCTCCCGCGCGCTCCTCCTTGCGCAGCGGAGATACCACCCCCAATCGGACCCCAGAGCCGTGTTCCGGGAACCCCGACTTGCTGACCCCTGACGCGCT
>NW_005367209.1:5356175-5375580 GCF_000412655.1 Myotis brandtii
CTCCTCCCGCCCCTCTCTCCCTGCTCGCTCGCCAGGACCCGGGAGCGAGCGCGCACGCGCACCGGGACATCCACCAATGGCGAGAACCCGCCAGGGAGGCTGGGCAGTGAGGGCGGGGCGGAGTAGATAGGCGTGCATTGGACAGCAACGTGAGGGGGCGGGGAAAGGCGTGCATTTCCGAGGAAGACTAGCCAATGAGAGCTCCCGCCAGGCCGCGGAGGGCGGGCGCTGGCACCCTTGGTCCGGACCTAGAGATAACGGGTTGCTGGAGGTGAGAGGGGGCAGCGCAAGGGCTGCATCTGGGCCAGCGCTTTGCCTGCCGCTCTGGGCTTTGGGTCCTCTGTAGCCAGGGCTTTTCCGTCCCGCTTGTAGGCGCTCGTTGAGTCCTGAGTGAAAAGGCCTGGGGAGCCCACTGTGTAAGAGGCGGTCGTCACGTGATAAGGAGGTGAAACCCAAACTTCAGTCTGCATCGTTTTGCAAAGTTGTCTCTAGTACTTACTGAGCGTTAATTATGTGCTAGGCACTGAACCAAGTAATGGCTTAAGTCTATCTCATTTAATATGCACAAAGCTTGGCAGAGAAGATCTTCCGCGTTTTTTCAAATTTCTGTCTTCTGGGCCTGTTTTGGACAGTAATACTGCCAACTTTGTTCAGAGCCAAATCCCTTATGTACTTTTTAAAAATATATATATATTATTGATTTTTCACAGAGAGGAAGAGAGAGAGATAGAGAGTTAGAAACATCGATGAGAAAGGAACATTGATCAGCTGCCTCCTGCACACCTCCCACTGGGGATGTGCCCGCAACCAAGATACATGCCCTTGGCCGGAATAGAACCTGGGACCTTTCAGTCCCCAGGCTGACGCTCTATCCACTGAGCCAAACCGGTTAGGGCTCCCTTAGGTACTTGACACAGCTTAAGTATTTGTTGAAAGGATTTAAATTTTCTCCTAAAGGAAAATTATTTAACCAAGGTTTCACAACTAGAAAGTGTCCACTAAGAATTGGAACACAGATCTGATTCTTTTAAATACTTAGTTATTGATTTCAGAAAGGAAGGGAGAGTGAGAGAGAGGGAAACATCAATGATGAGAAAGAATCACTGATTGGCTGCCTCCTACACGCCCCCCACTGGGGATTGAGCCAGCAACCCAGGCATGTGCTCTTGACCAGAATTGAACCTGGGACCCTTCAGTGCACAGGCCACTGAGCCAAACCGGCTAGGGCCAGATCTGATTCTTACCAAAGCCCATACTAACCTATGTTGCTTAAGCATCGCCTCCAGTGGTCCTCATTCGCTGCCTTGTGATGTAAAACAAGCATAAAATGAGGTCTATGTCCTTAAGCATATTGTAATTTAACAAGGAGAGAAGCTTGCACACAAAAGAATTACAGTTTTGTATAAGAAATTTTGATCTGAACTGTGAGTTTTGGAGAAAATAGAATTCTAGCCCTAACTGGTTTGGCTCAGTGGATAGAGCGTCGGCCTGCGGACTGAAGGGTCCCAGGTTTGATTCCGGTCAAGGGCATGTACCTTGGTTGTGGGCACACTCCCAGTAGGGGGGGTGCATGAGGCAGCTGATCAATGTTTCTCTCTCATCGATGTTTCTAACTCTCTATCCCTCTCCCTTCCCCTCTGTAAAAAATCAATAAAATATATTTTAAAAAATAGAATTCTAGATTTCTGTAAGAGTATATTTCCAAGTTCCTGTTAACAGTCCTTCACAGTGACAGTAAAATGGATGTGGAAGAACACTGAACACAGATTATGTTTTCTTTCATATTAACAACATTGCACAAATACTTGTTTGGGTTTATTTGGAGAAACAGGCCACTCCCTTCAGTTTATTATTTACCTCTGTAAATTATTTACATAAAGCTTTGCTTTTTGTGTTTTATTTTGTCTTTTGTTTTCATGTTATTTGTAAAAATAAATAACATGCTGATGCTAATTTTAAAACTCCTAATCTGTTGAGAACTGTGTGATCACCGTTTTTGACTCTTCAGTGGTCACTTCTTGAGTAAATTAAGCAAGGTTTATTACCTAAAAAACCTAGAAGGACACGAACGCAGAGAGTGCCACAAAGGTCATCCTCTTGAGACAGGTGAAGGTGCTGGTGTCCAGATCCTCACCTTTAGGGTACATAATTGTGAGAGGTCACATCTGAGTGAATAAACATCACATCAGTCCTTCCAGAAGCTCAGCTGTTCCTTTTCAAACCCAACCTAATACAAAGGAGGTTGGAGAACCAGTTCACTTAGATCAGAGGTTCAGTATGATTACTAAAGTAAATAACCCCCTACAATTTGGCCTGAAGAAATTTCTCATCCATAACACTCGGCCCATCAGACTAACTGAACGCCCACCACGTACATTCTTGAAGTCAGTGCTGTGGAAAAGAGGGGTCAGGTACTCAGACCTTTGGAAGTCATGCCAGTAAACCTTTAGGGCAGCTTTAGGGCTTATCCATCAATTGTAGAAAGAAACAAATAATAAAAATCTCCCCCACCTGCAGCCCAAAGAAGAATTTTGTTCCTTGACATTACCTTCCATCTCCTCCTCTATCCCTGATTTTTCTTTTCTTCCTCATATTAGCACTTTCTTTTAGGGTCATTTCTTCCAGGTTTGTGGCATATCTTATATACAGCGATTTCATTGCACTTCTTGGTTAGTTCCATTATTTGGAGATGTTATTTTGATTAGTAGAACTAACTAGCACGAGATTCTTCATCTCCCAGAATGTGCAAGCTGACTGTGAGCTCAGCATGAGTGGGCAGCTGTTACTATAATTATTATTTTATAATAAAAAATACCTCCCCCTTTCTTGATATTGCATTGGTACAAGTGGCAAGAAAATTATTCAGTTCCCTGAATAGTATTTGTCCTCTCTTAGAGGGGAATAGGCTGCGAAGGCCTACTCTTGCACAAATTTCGGGCATTGGGCCTCTAGTCCTATATAATAAGCAATTTATTGTTTAAAGAATCATCAATAAACAAAAACAGGTTTTATTTGCTCTTTATCCTGCCCTTCATATTACCTTTCTAGTTCTTAGTTTGATAAGTGATCTCAGCTAAAACCTCATTAATTGTTTAATGAGATGACATGCAAAAATGGAATCGAGAATGAACGAGGCAGAATTGACAAACTTCTTAAAGTTTCAAGAATGCAAATCCTGACCTACTCAGTTTGGCTCAGTGAATAGAGTGTTGGCCTGTGGACTGAAGGGTCCCAGGTTCGATTCTGGTCAAGGGCACATGTCCAGGTTGTGGGCACAATCCCCAGCGGGGGGCATGCATGAGGCAGCCAATCGGTGATTTTCTCTCTCTCCCTTCCCCTTCCTCTCTGAAATCAATTAAAAGATATATTTTCAAAAATAATGCAAATCCTGTACACCCACAAACTTACAGACCTATTAGATTATTAGACAGTCCACGTAAACTATAATGTCAGTTTCCTCTGACAAACCTTTGGTCTTTTTCAAACAACTGGTCTACATGGTGGGGGCAGGTGGCTTTCAGCACAATTATTCATCTATTGACCACACATGCTGAAATAGTAATTTTCAGTCTTGATTATTCATTAGAATTAACTGGAGAGCTTCTCAAAAATACTAACAGAGGGCCCACCAACTGAGCTGCATAACAATCTCTGGAAAGCACCGAAGAGGAAATAGATTTTTGTTGTTGTTAAAATCCCAAGGTGAGTTTAATTGCAGCCAGGATTGAGAATCACTCTAATACATGATATTACCTTGTAAAGAAATTGGTCAGAATTTATATAAAATAGTTTCTTTTTCCCCAATATTCATTGACACATTCTGAGCAACAACGTATGGTTGATGAAGACACTGTAGAAAATGCAGAAAAGTACAATGAAAAGTATTAAAATCATTTGTGGTACCATCGGCCACAGATAATTACTGTTAATATTTATATTCTTTTTTAAACTTTTTTATTGAATTTATTGAGGCAACATCTATAATAATAAAAGCATAATATGCTAATTAGACCAGACGTCCTTCCGGGATGAAGCCGGGGCTGCACCCCCACAGCTGCAAGGGAGGGATCCAGGCAGCCGCGGCTGCGAAGGCCTACTCTTGCACAAATTTCGGGCATTGGGCCTCTAGTCCTATATAATAAAACCCTAATATGCAAATCAACTGAACAGCAGAATGACTGATCACTATGATGTACACTGACCACCAGGGGGCGGACGGTCAATGCAGGAGCTGCCCCTTGGTGGTCATTGCGCTCCCACAGGGAAGTGCTGCTCAGTCAGAAGCCGGGCTCACGGCTGGCGAGCACAGTGGCAGTGGCGGGAGCCTCTTCCGCCTCCGCTGCAGGGGGCAGTAAGGAGCGAGGGGTCCCAGACTGCAAGAGGGATGTCTGACTGCCGACTTTGGCCCGATCCCTCTGGGGGTCAGCAGGCAGACATCCCCCAAGGGGTCCTGGACTGCAAGAGGGCACAGGCCAGGCTGAGGGACCCCTCCCTGGAGTGCACAAATTTTGTGCACCAGGCCTCTAGTCTGTTTATAAAATTATATAGGTTTCAGATGTACAATTCTATAATACATATTGTATTGTGTGTTCACCACGTCAAGTCTCCTTCCATCACCATTTATCCCCCCATACCCTCTTCTATCTCCAACATTCCCCAATATTTATATTCTTGCCTTTTCATCCTATTTTCTGTCCACTTACACCCAGATATAAGCATTTTAGAAAATTGGAATACTATTGTTTGTACTGTTTCATAACCTGACTTTTCTTTTTATCATTAAATGCCCTTTAAGAATGGTATTTGAAAGGCTATATGAGGTCCTAGACAGGTTGCTCAGTTGGTTAGAGCATTGTCCCCATATGACAAGGTTGCAAGTTCCCATCAGGGCATATACAAGAATCAACCAGCAAATGCATAAGTAAGTGGAACAACAAATCAATGTCTCTCCCTCTCCATGTTCCTCTCCCTCCCCATTCCTCTCTCTAAGAAAATCAATCAATAATTTTTTTAAAAAGGTTATATTCCATTAATCTTGCAGATTTATTATAATTTACCTAAGAAAGAACATATTAGAACTCAAGGTTATTTCCAATTTTAGGGGAATTATTCATAACTCTCTAAGAAATTCTTAAACATGCCTCATCTTGGTAAGTACCTCTAATTACTTCTTTAGGAAAACAATCTTAGAGATTAACTTTCTGTGCCAAAGAATAAATAACATTCTAAGGCTTTCCATACACATTTCCAAATTACCGCCAGAAAAATTATGCCTATTTATACTCCTACTAGTGGCCTGGTGCACGGATTTGTGCACATTGAAAGGAAATTAATTAGAATTCCTGGGGCAGCGCCGTGGCTTGAAGGGTGTCTGTGGGGTGAGTAGGGTCCCTCCGGCAGGTTGGGTCCCTTGGCCTGGCCTGTGGGGATTGGGCCAAAACCGGCTCTCCAACATCCCCCGAGGGGTCCCGGAATCCAAGAGGACACTCTGCATAGTTGTGTTGTACAGGGTGTGGAACACAAACGCAAGTGTGCAGTAAACCAGATTTGGGGCCAACAGTGCCCCAGGAACAACATAACCCATGGCCGAAGGTGGAATCGCGCAGCCCCAGGAGGAATCAGGCTCCCTCCTCTCTGGTTCCTGGGTGCAAGTCACGGCAGCTCGGCAGCTCCTGCATTGAGCGTCTGCCCCCTGGTGATCAGTGGGTGTCATAGGTACTGGACAGTCGCAGACGGTCACTTAGCCTTTTATATAGAGAGATCTTTAATGCATGAAAGTGCCCACTTTCTTGAATCCTTCCTAACAAGTGGGTGTTAGCACAACTTTTATTAATTTGGTAGGTTTAATTTATATTTCTTTATTAATATGGCCAACCATTTTTATTCATACATTTACTAAGAACACTGGAAGCCAGGAACCTCTGGCTTTTGTTTAGATGCTTTAATTCCCCTTTTCTCTTAGTTTGAATTGGGTTCTGTGTCATGGAAACCAAGTATATGAACGAACACAGTGCTCTTAGGCATACTGAAGTTTTAAAACTTATGTTGTATGGGGTTTTTTGCCTTATATGTTTAGAAGCCACAGCAAGATCTCATAATTACTTACTAAAATACTTTCCCAAATCTTTGTTAAAATTTATTGATTTGAGAGAAAGAAACATTGATTTCTTGTTCCAGTTATTTATGCATTCATTGATTGATTCCTATATGTGCCCTAATCAAACCTGAAACATTGGCATATTGGGATGGTTCTCTAACCAACTGAGCCACCCCCCAGAGCCTACTTTTCCATTTCTTATTTGGTTTACATTTATTTAAATTTTTACCTGGAATTTATTTCAGTGAACAGTTACTAGGAAGAGTCTAGAAGTTTAACCAATTGTTTGGTCATAATTTACTTAATTCATTCTTTCTCTCACTAATTGGAATAGCACCACTTCCAGATGTTAAAGTGATCGTCTTAAAACACACATTGGATCATGTCAAAGACCTTCTTTTGATAACTTCCCCATGCGTTTATAGAGGGCTTGCAAAGTCCTATAAGATTTCACCCCTGCCTTTGTTTGCAAAATCACTTTGCACCACTCTCCCCATTGTTCAATGTGTTCCAGATACATCAAAGACTTTTGAGTTCTATTATGTCAATTATACCTCAATAAAACGGGAACACCCCCCCCCCTGCCCTAGCTGGTATGGCTCAGTGGATAGAGCGCTGGACTGTAGACTCAAGGGACCCTGGTTCGATTCCGGTCAAGGGCACATGCTTCCATTGCAGGCTCTATCCCCAGTAGGGAGCGTGCAGGAGGCGGCCAATCAATGATTCTCTCTCATCATTGATGTTTCTAACTCTCCCTCTCCCTTCCTCTCTGAAATCAATAAAGATATATTTTTTTAAAATTCCGTGAAATAGATGCATCTAATAGAAATAACAGAGGAAGAGAATAGAGTAGAAAAGGTAATATTTGAAGCCATATGGTTGAGATTATTCTGGACTTAATGAAATACATGAATCTTCTGATTCAGGACTCAAAATTCTCTGAACATGATGAAGTAAAGCTAAATCCATCCTTGACACATAGTAGAAAAACTAAGGAATTATACAGACCAAGATAAAATATCAAGTGCAACTAAAGAAAAATGCTGCAATGAAAGGGAAAAAGAAATAATGAAGCTGGGGGAAGAATATATATAATGGGGAATGCTTAACATATAAAGTGCTCCTTTAAAAAAACAACACTGCACCTTGCTCATGACAGTGAGGCAATAATTTTTTTCCTTAACTGAATCAACCATTTTATTATTTTTTAAAATATGTTTTTATTGATTTCAGAGAGGAAGAGAGAGATAGAAACATCAATGATGAGAGGGATCGTTGATTGGCTGCCTCCTGCACGTTGGACCGAGCCCGCAACCCAGGCATGTGCCCTTGACTGTAATCGAACCTGGGACTCTCCGGTCTGCAGGTCGACACTCTATCCACTGAGCCAAACCAGCGAGGACAAAAGTGCTCCTTTTAATCCATGTGAAAAAGACAGTTTAATGGAAAAACTATAAATTGCAATGGTCAAGATATATATGAAAAATGTCCAACCTGTAACACTTTTTATTTATTTATTTTGTGTAACACTTTTTAAATATGCAAATTGAAATTTTCACATAAATGAAAATTTCTATAGTTAGAAAAATCAGGGGAAATGAGCATGCTCTTAGTCTTGGCTAGGATATAAATTGCAATCTTTAGAGGTCAATTTAGCAACAGTAATCAAATATTTTGTTTACAGATACATTTCCTAGGGCAAAGGAAACAAAGGAGAAGATAAACAAATGGGACTACATCAAAATAGAAAGCTTCTGCACAGCAAAAGAAACCATCAATAAAACAAAAAGGGAGCCCACTGTATGGGAGAACATATTTGGCAGTGATACATCTGATAAAGGTTTAATATCCAAAAAATATAAGAAACTCAAGCAGCTTAACAAAAGGAAGACAAACAATCCAATTAAAAAATGGGCAAAGGACCTAAATAGACACTTCTCCAAAGTGAATATATATATATATTTTAAATATATTTTATTGATTTTTTACAGAGAGGAAGGGAGAGGGATAGTCAGAAACATCGATGAGCTGCCTCCTGCACACCCCCCACTAGGGATGTGCCTGCAACCAAGGTACATGCCCTTGACGAGAATCGAACCTGGGACCCTTCAGTCCGCAGGCCGACGCTCTATCCACTGAGCCAAACCGGTTAGGGCTAAAATATATATATTTTTTAAATTAAATATGAAACTACCATTTGACCCAGCGATCCCACTCCTAGGAATATATCCTAAGAAACCTGAAACACCAATTAGAAAGAATGTATGCACTCCTATGTTCATAGCAGCACAATTTACAATAGCTAAGATCTGGAAACAGCCCAAGTGCCCATCAGTAGTCATGTGTATAAAAAAGCTGTGGTATATCTACACAATGGAATACTATGCAGCAGTAAAAAACAAGAATCTCTTACCTTTTGAGACAGCATGAAGGGACCTGGAGAGTATGCGAAGTGAAATAAGTCAGAGAAAGACAAGTATCACATGATCTCATTCTTATGTGGAATCTAACAAAATAAAAAAACTGATGAACGGAGTGGATCCAGATCCGGAGACATGGAAGCATGGAACAGAGTTCGGAATCTGGGAGGGAAGGCGGGGGAGGGTGGGTGAGTGGGAGGTAGTCAACCAAAGACCTTGTATGCATATATGCATAACCCATGGACACAGACAATAGGGTGGTGAAGGCCTGGGGGGTGGGGGCTGGAGGGAGTCAATGGGGGGAAAAGGGGGCCTATGTAATACTTTCAACAATAAGGATTAAAAAAACAACAAGAATCAAATATTTAATGTGTATACTCTTCCACCCAGCAATGCTAGTTCAAGGAGTTGATCTTGAAAAACCACCTACGTGCCCAAAGGTGTTTGTAATTACAAGAAATTGGTAAATTAGTTTGCAAACCTAAGATACAGATAAGCTTCGTTTTATTGCGATTCGCTTTATTGCCTCCCACAGGTGTGGCAAACCCTCTACCTGCAAAAACATCACTCTTCACTGCCTTTCCGGCTTCATTGCCGTGGTATGGAAGGAACCGCAATTATCTCCGAGGTATGCCTGTGTTACTCCATCTTTTTAAAAGGTATTCATAAAACAACAACAACCACCACCAAAACATGTACGTGGCATAAAATTAAATATACTTTATTAAGTACATTGCAGAAATGTTAACGGTATGAACCCAGTTTTGTTTTTCTAAAACGTGTATTTATAGAAAAAGCAGCTTAGAAAGCTGTATACAGAAACGATTGTGACACGAGCTCGGTGTGTGCGTGGAAGGGTGTTAAAGAGAAGGTGGTGGGAGCTGAGGTCATTTTGTTATCATAACTGCACACCTTCACATCGTTTGACTTTTAGTACCACATCGCTTCTACGACAGCAAAAATAAAGTGCACACTTAAAGCAAATGTTTTCCTCAGGCTCCAGGGCGTCTTTCCCTCCCGATGGGCTTGATTTGTTTCACTTTCACTCTCGGGGCTGGCAACTCTCTATCCCCGAAGCAGGGGGCTGAGGCGACTACACAAAACCGGAGCGCGGGGATCCCGGGCCTGAGCCTCAGTGATGCCCGGACTTGTCCAGCGCTCAGACTCCGCAGAGTGACTAAAAGGCTGTCAATCCCACCCACCAGACGACGTTCCGCCCGCCCCCGAAGGCGCAGCGTTCCTATCCCTCCCTCCCGCCCTCATCCTCCAATGGACGTCCAAGGGGGGCGGGCTTAGCGCGAACTAGGCACACGATTAGCCCTGGAACCTCCCGCCCACGTGTGGGCGGGGCAGCGTGGTGACGTACGATCACGGGACGTAGAGGCGGAGAGTGCACGCTCGCAGACCCGGCGGTATTAAACGGTTGCGAGCGGAGCGTTCTGGTGATCGTCCTTGGTCTCAGGCTCTCACCGCTGCGGCAGCTCGCTCGCTCTGTCAAGCCTAGGCCGGCTACTCCTCCTCCTTCACTTCGCCTCTAGCCGCGTCGTTGCGACTCCGCCACCATGTTCGAAGCGCGCCTGGTCCAGGGCTCCATCCTGAAAAAGGTGCTGGAGGCGCTTAAGGACCTCATCAATGAGGCCTGCTGGGACATCAGCTCGAGCGGCGTGAACCTGCAGAGCATGGACTCGTCCCACGTCTCTTTGGTGCAGCTCACCCTGCGGTCTGAGGGCTTCGACACGTACCGCTGCGACCGTAACCTGGCCATGGGTGTGAACCTCACCAGGTGAGCCCGGGAGCGGTGGGGGAGCCGGGCCCCGGGCCCCTCGCTCCCATTCCCTCCCCCTCTTGGCGGGAGCTCCTCTGAGCTGGCCCTTCATTGGCTGGCGTGGGCCATCCCGCCCTCGCATTGGCCTGCTGGGCCTGGGGGCGGGACCCCGTGGAGCGCGCGCTTCCGAAAGCCCGCGCTGGCTGAGGCGGGAACTCGCTCTTTCCGCGCCGGAGTCACAAAGCGGGCGGTGGCGGGAAAGTGACGGGCTTCCCCGGGCTGCTAGGAAGACACTCTTCCAGAGCCCTTTTGGGCATTAGGTGCCGGTGGCCTTGACTGAGAAACCATGGTCACGGGTGACTTACACTTATTTTTTAAGAGCTTTATTGTTGAAAGTATTACATATGTTTCCTTTTTTCCCCTCATTGACCCCCCCCCCTTCTAGCCCGCCCCCAGTCGTGGATGGCTTTGACCGCTTTATCGTGTTCCCTACTTGTCTCCTTACTTAGGGACCATAGCTTATTTCTGGTTTTTTATTACAAAGTTGTGGGGATCACCCTCTTGAACTTGAGAAGAGATTTCTCCAGGGCAGTGGCTTTCAACTTTTTGATCACTATCTAGTGTATATATATACACGTGTTTAAAGTTTTAAAACCTTATGAGAAATAATTGTCCCACTCTACGTGCTGTTGCGGGATTCTAGGGCAGGGAAAATGGGGAAAGTTAAAACAGGGCCAAACAGGGTGGGCAATTTACAGCCAGCTTGTAAATAACAAGCCATTCTCTTCGCTCACCAAGGGTACTTAGAGCAAATGGTTGAAAAGCTCCCTAATGAGAGAGTGCAGGGGGGCGGGGGGCAGTTTTATTCCCCAAGCGGAGACGCCAGCTGCCAGGTGCTTCTCGTGGATTCTGAGGGGGCCACAACAAAGTGAAGGGGATCCTGAGAATTCATCTCTGCCCAAATAGTCAGCAGAGGAGTTTCGAAACCTATAGACAGGAGGGTAAAGACCCTGCCTGGCTGGCTCCTCAGAGGAGCTGAGAGCCCGTCCGCGCTTCATCAGCCGGAGGTATTGGCCTGCTTTGCTTTTTCAGTAAAGGTGCACGCGTTAATAAATGGGCTTTTCACAGCACAGTCAAGGTCTCTCATATAAATTCATTTATATGAAAAGTTAAGAAGCGAGGTTGGGAGCAGCCCCCTCCCACTGACTGAGGGGCTGCCATGTCTTTTAATAGCAGCATATTGTTTTTAATGGTCGTCGTGGTCCAATAATTTACTCAGCCACTAAAAGGATCTGCAACTCGGAATATACTGCTTTTTCGTTTATATTCAGAAGTGGAGATTACTGGTGGCAGGCTGTGAGCTTTTTCGAATTTAACTGCCAGATTGCATTCCGAAGTGGCTGGACCGGTTTACAGGTCGCCCTGTAGTAGTATATTTACCTAACTTGCCAATTCCTCAGCCCATGGCTAAAAATGGTAACTCCTTGTTAAATGGCTGAACCTCTAACAATCAACATGGTGTGGATTGTTAAGCTCTTGGCGGGTGATGCGGGCTGTGAAAGAGTTCACAACTAAAAGAAGAGATAGATATGTATAGAGAGTTTATTTTACTTTTCCAGAAAGGAAAGGGCGGGCGTATTGCTGATCAATACAAGGGCAAAAAATAAACAGCAGCTGCTCTTTTAAAGTGTAATGGCTGCTGTTGCTAGGTGACAAGAAAGGGAGGGGGTTTGGAGGTTGAAATTGAGCAGACTTAAGGGGCTTGCAGTTTGTTAGTTATTTAGGAGATAATCCAGACAGATGTCTTAGGGAGGTGTCTTACCAGTATTTTTTTAAAAATACATTTTATTTAGAAACATCGATGAGAGAGAAACTATCGATCAGCTGCCTCCTGCACACCCCCTATTGGGGATGTGCCCGCAACCAAGGTACATGCCCTTGGCCGGAATAGAACTTGGGACCTTCCAGTCTGCAGGCTAATGCTCTATCCACTGAACCAAACCAGTTAGGGCATCTTACCAGTATTTTTTCAAAGCCTGCAAACCATTCTTAGAGCAAGAGTTATGAAGAGTTCAAAAGTGGCTTGTTTGAAGAGTGAGGGAGGACTTTCTATTAACTATCCCTGAGTTGTAAAAACAACAAGGAGGAGGGTTATACAAAAATGTAGCCTTGAAAGTAACTTGTCTTGTAGTTTGAACAGAGGGACTGTTTGAATCAGAGGAGCTAACGATCTTGAATTTTAATTTAATCTTGGATTTGAATTTCTCATAAATTACTTGTCTCCTTACTTGGGGACAATAACTTATTTCTGGTCTTTTATTACCAAAAAAAAAAAGGAAAAAAAGAGGCCTTTTCTTGTTCTTATACATCAATTTTAAATCCTGTGTCGTCTCTGTTCTAGCATGTCCAAGATACTAAAATGTGCTGGCAACGAAGACATCATTACCCTAAGGGCTGAAGATAATGCGGACACCTTGGCACTAGTATTTGAAGCTCCAAGTAGGTTATACTCTTCTACTGAGTTATCCTGGAGAAAATTAAAATGCAGCATCAGTATTTTCAAAGCTGTGAGAAATCTAAAATAATGTTTTTTGAGGCTTATAAGATTTACTTCATCATAGTTAGAAGCTTACATGCTTTTCTTCAACAATGTTTGCTTTCTTTTGGTAGACCAAGAAAAGGTTTCAGACTATGAAATGAAGTTAATGGATTTGGATGTTGAACAACTTGGAATTCCAGTGAGTATCAGTTTCTGATTGAGTGTACTGTACATGATAGCTACCTAAGATATGTTAATGTAATTTAAAGCCTACTTCCTAACAACTATATATCTGCTGGTGCATGTTCCAAAGTGGAGTTACAATACTCTTAAAAAATGGATCATTGGTTGACTTCATTGTTGCTGAATGCGTATTAAGATTAGATTTTAGAACCAGGGGGCAAACATTTATTAAGTTTATCAACATTAAAGGAGAGAAGTAGTGTTGGAATATCTAAAATTCTTTTATCTGGAAAGCAGTAGTCACGCTTGCACCATCTTTGTTCTTATGCCATAGTCTAATGCCTCTTTTTTTTTTAAATGTATTTTTATTGATTTCAGAGAGGAGGGGGGAGGAAAGAGAAATAGAAAAATATCAGCGATGAGAATCATTGGTCGGCTGCCTCCTGCATCCCCCACACGGGGGATTGAGCCCACAACCCAGGCATGTGCCCTGACCTGGAATGGAACCATGACCTCCTGGTTCATAGGTCCACGTTCAGCCACTGAGCCATGCAGGTCGGGCTCAAATGCCCTCTTGATTTAGCCCTGAAGGGTGATTTGGGGAAGCGCTACTTCCCTCGACTTTACTGTTAAAAGTTTTAAGCTCTACTTTGTTTTCTTAGTATAATTATTCTTATAATGTACTTGTTTCAGATCTGCATTTCTTTTTTAAGTGGTTGGAGTGCTTTAAGTCACACAATAAGTTTCAAAGTAATTCTGAGTTCTTGTTTGGATGCTGATTAGATGGTACCTACCAAATCTTTAATTCCCAGTAATTGATCTTTAAGGGTTTTTTGTTGTTTCATTTTGTTTTGTTTTATAGGAACAGGAGTATAGCTGTGTAGTAAAGATGCCTTCTGGTGAATTTGCGCGTATATGCCGAGATCTCAGTCATATTGGAGATGCTGTTGTAATTTCCTGTGCAAAAGATGGAGTGAAATTCTCTGCCAGTGGGGAACTTGGAAATGGAAATATTAAGTTGTCACAAACAAGTAATGTTGATAAAGAAGAGGAAGCTGTAAGTAGTTTTAAAGTAAACAGAAAAAAAATACTTGGAAGAGAATTAGAACACTGCTTAATATTGGGTTAGTCTGTTTGGGCTGCTATAACCAAATATCATAAACCTGATTGCTTATAAGCAATGGAATTTTATTTCCCACAGTTTTGGAGGCTGGCCCTTTTGGTGTCTGGTGAGGACCTGCTTCTTGATTCATAGACCGCAGCCTTCTCACCTGGTGGAAGGGGCAAGGGAGCTTCCTAGGGTCTTTTCTTTTTACTGTTTCAGAGAGGTAGAAACATCAATGATGAGACTCATTTGATTGGCTGTCTCCTGCACACCTTCTACTGGGGATCTAGCCTGTAACCCCGGGAAAGTGTGCCCTGACTGGGAATCAAACCATGACCTCTTGTTTCATAGTTCGATACTCAACCACTGAACCACACCAGCTGGGCTGGTGTCTCTTATAAGGACATAATCCTATTCATGAAGGCCCCACCTCGAATAGCATAACATTGGGGATTCAGTTTTAACATTAAAGGGGGAGGAGGGACATGACAAACATTCTCTCTATAGCAAGGTAAATACTAAAAATTAGAGAAAACTCTAAAGAAAAATAGACAAAATTGCATTTTTACAATTTGTAAAAAGTGGAAGATACTGTTGAAATCTGCAAGTGATTTATAAGTGCCATCTAATTTATAATTTGTAAGCAGGGAATGCAAATTCAGTGTTTGCTTTATAAATCACTGAACAATGTGTTGGTGTATCAAACCCACACATACTCTTAAGAATAGGATTGAGAAGCTAGGTGTCTAACCTGTAGGTTTCTGGAGGTATTTACTCTGCTTTTATCAAGTAATTCAGCACAGGACACCTCAACAGCAGGGTCTAATTAGGGGTAAAAATCTAGCTGTTGGGCGCTCCTGTATAATCCACACTTAACCAAGAAATGTCCTTAAAATAAGGCTTTCTTGTAATCAAGTGTTTGGGGGTTTTTTTTCCGATTCTTAGAGTGTTATAAACTAAAATTTGCTAATTGTACTAAAATAAAACTTGCTAGCCTGTGAACATCAGTTAATTCTGTAAATCAAGAACAATTAAAGGGCCTAATCTCAAGATTATTAGGATTAAATGTAACATTCAAAGTGCTTAACACAGTGTCTGGCATATTGTAAGTTTATAGTAAAGATTGGGTATTTTCTTATCCCTTGCTTGAGTAGTCAGCCCACAGATTAAATGAAGGTAAACTCCATTTAAAGGTAAACTCCATTCTTTATTTTTAATATTGAATGCCCAACAGTAAAGCTGACAATCCATAAGAGAATAAAAGGGTTGTTTTTTACTAATTTATTTCAGATTTATTCTTTTATTTTTCTTTTTAATTGATTTTTAAAGGGAGGGGGCGCATCGATTTGTTGTTCCATTTATGTGTGCGTTCCTTGGTTGACTCTTATATGTGCCCTGACCGGGGATTAAACCTGCAACCTTAGGACAGTTCTCTAACCAACTGAGCTGCCTAGCCAGGGCTCACATTTATCCTTAAATCTGTATAAAAACACTCCCACACTAAATGAACATATTATGTATACAACCTAGATAAGCTTATAACCATAATTTCAATGCACATCATGGTAATACACCTTCACATATTAAGTCTATTAAATAGCAAAACTGTAGGGACTAATTGCAACTTTGCTCTGTTTCCTAAATTACATTTCACTCCCCTTCCAACTTTGATTTTTAAAATTTTCTAACATTAGTTCACCCGTAAACATTTTAATATTACTTGGAGTATAAACATTAAACTTTACCACATACTATAAGAAAATTATTCAATATTAAGGAAATTTTGTGTTTCTATTTCCTTGGTCATGTTAGAACTGCTTGAATCAAAATTTTAAGAAGGTACATACATTGCATTGCAGTTGTTTTCAATCCATTGGTTTTCCGATTTGTTTTTGCCTCTCCATTACAATTTCACTTGTTGAAGAAACTAGGTCATTTGTCATTGAGCTTCGCAGAGTCTGGATTTTGCCAGTTTCATTCTTTATGTCAATTAATATGTTCCTCTACCTTGTATTTCCTATAAATTAGTAGCTACAGCTCTTGAGGCTTGATATTCACGGTTTCTTTGTTTTAGGGGTGGGAGAGCAAAGAATACTTAATAGATGGTGATATGTACTTTTGGTAGGAGTCATGAGGTATCTGAATACCTTTGTGATTTTTAGCACCTATAAATAGTCATTGTCTAGATTCATTAAGTCATGTTTTGCAGAGTTGTAATATATTAATACATTTCATTCCTTTATTTATTAGCTGGTTTATTTTGTAGAGATACTTCCATAATGCTCTTATCACCTAATTTGGTTACCTGAGATTTGGTTCATATACAGAAAGACAAGCTAATACTTGGTT
Source organism: Myotis brandtii (assembly GCF_000412655.1). Lineage (NCBI taxonomy): Eukaryota > Metazoa > Chordata > Mammalia > Chiroptera > Vespertilionidae > Myotis > Myotis brandtii. The sequence continues at coordinate 5,372,634 of NW_005367209.1, forward strand.
GTTTTGCTTTATTAACCTGTTTTCTAAATTAGTTTCATAGCACCCTCCGATGTAATCAATAAAGTTTTTTTTTTATGTATATTATAAATGACTAGGTTGTAACTTTCTTGACATTTTTTTCAGTATGATGAATCATTTGCTTTTTCCCTTAGGTTGCCATAGAGATGAATGAGCCAGTCCAGCTAACTTTTGCACTGAGATATCTGAACTTCTTTACAAAAGCTACTCCACTGTCTCCTACAGTAACGCTCAGTATGTCTGCAGATGTACCCCTTGGTAAGATAATTTGTTAAATCTTGTTTTGTTTAGTTTTTTAAATATATTTTTATTGACTTCAGAGAGGAAGCGAGAGGGAGAGAGATAGAAACATCAATGGTGAGAGAGAATCATTGATCGGCTGCCTCCTGCATGCCCCCCCTCTGGGGATCGAGCCTGCAACCGGGGCATGTGCCCTGACCGGGAATGGAACCAGGGACCCTTTGGTCCACAGGCCTACACTCTATCCACTGGGGCAAACCGGCGAGGGCTAAATCTTGTTTTGTAGGTATGTATATGATACGTCTCGGTAATTAACCCATGTTCCTGTCTTCTTTCAGTTGTAGAGTATAAAATTGCTGATATGGGACATTTAAAGTACTATCTGGCTCCCAAGATCGAGGATGAAGAAGGATCTTAGGCGGTTTTAAAATCCAAGAAAACAAAACTAAGCTCTTTGAGAACTGCTTCTGAGATTTCAACATGCTTTTAAAAGTCTCTTTTGTCACCAAATTTGTACCTGAGTACATATGTAGATAATGTTTTCTGTAAATAACCTATTTTCCATTCTTTACAATTGAAAGCATAGTCTCGAGTCAAATCTGGTCTTATTAACCTAGAACTACTTCTGCCTTATATAGAAATAGTTGTTAGGATTTTTATAACAAAGGGTTTTGACTATTAATGCAGTTTTAATAATTGTGGGGGTTTTTTCAATTTAAATAAAAGTTGTTTGAATTTCAGATATCACAGGACAGTGCCTTCATTTGAACCTTGACTGTTGCAAGTATCCTAGGGAATTCACAATTAGTGCTACCTTTTTTTGTGTAAATGTTATATATATTTTTTTCAATCTAGAGCAGCCAGATATAAATACATTAGATATAGCCATAAAAAGTACTCCAAATGCAGTAGGTGACAAGATATTTGTGAAGATTCAGTTGTCAAATTTATTTTTGTATTCTCACTTGAGCTCACTTGAGCTCAAGAAATGAATGGGATAATAGAACAAATTCTATATGTTTCATTATTTTGTCTTTTTTGTAAGCAAAAACTAACACTTTTTCAGAAACTTAATGCACTCAGTTATATTGGTTTATAAGGCTAGTATGTTACAAGGCAGTCTTTCTTTAGCCTAGGGAACCTTTTACAAGACTTAAAAGAGACTAGGTCTGTGATAGGGCCCAAGGAGTATGTTTGCAAAAAATTTTTTCTCCAGTATAAATAGCTTTATTTGAGACTTACTCCCATAAAGGATGAAAATGGCTTATCTCTTACTGGTGTTGGGTTCAACCGAGAAAGTGAAAAGGCCCAGCAGTTGTGAAACAGGCTATTTAAACATTCCCAGTAATTGTGCTTACAAGGTCACAAATTGGCATCCTACACACTGAAAGCTGTTTTATTACAATCCCTTTTCCTTTATATTTTATGTTTGGATTAAATAACTGGTTTCTTTGTTGTACCTGGACTTGAGTTCTAGTGATTGGACTTCAGAACTCACTGTATCCAGTGGGTAACCATTACCTTATGTTGCCTGGGCGGAAGGAGATTGGCAGCAGAGGGGCCTGATGGAGTTTTTGGAGTGATGAAAACAGTTTATCTAGACAGGTGATGGTTCAAGACTGCATTTGTTAAACCTCATCCAGTTGTACTTTTATGTAAATTATACCTTAATAAAGCTGACATTTAAAAGCTTCACGTGCGGCAAAGTGTTTCTTGTGGGCAGACCTCTCTCTTACCTGGGCAAGGCCTGATGGCCTAGGAGAGGGAGACAAGTACAAGAGTGGGGCCGCTGATAATAAAGACCATTATAAACTGATGATCAAAAATAGATACAGAGCCCTAACCGGTTTGGCCCAGTGGATAGAGCGTCGGCCTGCGGACTCAAAGGTCCCAGGTTCAATTCCGGTCAAGGGCATGTACCTTGGTTTTGGGCACATGCCCCGTAGGGGGTGTGCAGGAGGCAGCTGGTGATGTTTCTCTCTCATTGATGTTCCTAACTCTCTATCCCTCTCCTTTCCTCTCTGTAAAAAGATCAATTTTTAAAAAAATAGATACAGAGGCAGAGTAGCATTAAACAGACTGTCAAACTACAGCAGGAAGGCTGGGGAGGGTTGAGGGGGTAAGAGATCAACCAAAGGACTTGTGTGCATGCATATAAGCATAAGCAATGGACACAAGACACTGGGGGGTGGGGGAAGGTCAAGGGGGGGAAAAAGACAAATGTCCTACTCGTTGTAATATTTTAAGCAATAAAAAAAAAGTGGGGCCGCTCCAGAGCGAAGTTGTGAGGTAATGACTGGCAAGACTACAGCTCGCCCCTTGGGAAGGGTGGCTGCCCTGGGCACTTGGTCCGACAGGATCGGCCTCCGCCTGGGGGGGCGGGGGCGGGCGCCACTACCGGAGGGGCCAGGAGAGACAGCTGGCTTGTCCAGGGCCTGGCTGAGCCAGGCGGGCTGTAAGCCCGAGAGAGCCCCGATCTGCCGACCGCTGGCCTAGCGCGGGGCAGAAATGTTTCCGGAAAGCGGGTTGAGAGGGCGTCGCTCCCGGTGATGCCACTTCCGATGCGCCGCCTTCCTGTACGCCATTTCCGGCGTTGATCGGGTCTGCGCGGGGTGGGGCAGGTGGCGGTTAGGTGAAGTGTGTTATGAGCATCTCCGTTCCCAACGGTGAGCGGGCAGTCGACGCGCGG
>NW_005367209.1:5375688-5377252 GCF_000412655.1 Myotis brandtii
ACCGGTTGAGTTTGTTTTCGGTCAGAATTCCTGTGGGTTCTTACTTCTCTTCCTGGCGAGGTCCGGAGACGGGCAGGAAAGTAGTGTGTGTGCAGGCGCGTCGTGCGGCACTGCTGTTACTTTTAAAATGACTGCAACACTGAGGGGCTGAGGGAATTGGGGGGTTGCGTTGGAGTTGGTAAAAACCCTGTTGGGAACTTTGAAAACATCGATTCCCGTACTTCCTTTTCCCTCTTAGAATTCTTATTCCTCTCCCCTCTCCCTGACGGCCTGCGCTTTTTTGTCTTGTGGCGGGTGTATGAGTAGTTAATGGCAGAGCACATAAACTTTGACTAATGCAAATCAGAGGTGATTAAATGCCCTCCTAAACCCCCACATATAGGTAGTTTGAACTTTAAGTTTGATAGAATTAAGTTTAGATTATCATGTAATCGGATCGCAACATTTAAAAACCTCGTATAAAAACCAACAACAATAATAGGCCAAGAGTAACTTTTGCGCAGCCATGTAATCAAGCCAAAACTAAACCTCATTGCAGTTTGAGTCCCCTCTTTCTGCGCATAAAAAAAATCCATTGTGTACAACTCACCGCACTCCCTCTCAGCTGCTGGATGGGATGCGCCTGTTTCATCACTTCAGTAATAGAGCCAATTAGATCTTCGAACTAGTTGAATTTTGTTATTTAGCACCTTTTAGGGCGGCATATAAGTTAGCATACTCTTTTTTTTTTTCAATACTTGATATCTGCACCAGCATGTAATTACTAAAAAGGGATATGAGCATTTAGCACCATTTCCTTTAGAAAGCTGCTTAGTTTAGGTTAAATGGAGGCCATTTAACATAACTCACTAATATCTGGGATTACGTACATATAAAGCACCTGCCACCTAACCAGTAATTATTTACTGCCGTTACTGTAATGATTATTTATAAAGTGTCATACAGAGGAAGGTCAGGCTTTGCTTGTTTGTTTTTTTGTGGCGGGCTGGCATGGCCATGGCATACTCAGCCCCAGGGCGCCTTATGTGTCGTGCCAGCTCAGCCAGGTTCGGTGAGCCTGAGTGGGGGCAGTGAAGGATTGAGAAAAGACAAGAGAAGAAAGCTGGGTCTCGGTGGGACGCTGCCCTCTCTGATGGAGAGAGACAGCAGCGCCAGAGACCACAACCCGTGTCTTTATTTTATAGCCGGATTCCACGAGGCAAAGTAAGGGTGTGGTCAAGATGTTTACAACATTCTCGTGGGTTTTGATCCTACTCAATTACATGCACCTGAACTCTATCAAGCCCACATCATTCAGGCACCTGGGGCGACGTGTTCGGATCATAGGTTCAAGCTTACAAGTATAGCTGTTGGCTGTAATTGTGCTGGGAGGGCCCTGCCCTCCAAGCTGGGACTTGCACGTGGCAATGAGAGGACTGTGCCCTCTCATCAGTCCAAGGCTTGAACTTGTCCAAACACTGTAGCCGCTCTCCACATTTTTTTATATTGCCCTTATTGAAATACCTAATTTTCTCTTTTAGAAGAAATCAAATAGCTTCACGATCAAAATAGATTTACTTCTTTT
>NW_005367209.1:5377484-5379584 GCF_000412655.1 Myotis brandtii
CATGGATCGACTGCCTCCCACGCCAGGGCCAGGGCCAGGGCCAGGGCCAGGGCGGGATAGAACCTTCAACCTAGGCACATGCCCTTACCTTGACTGGGAATTGAACCTGAGATCCTTCCGTTCTTGGGCTGACACTCCAACCACTGAGCCATGCTGGCCAGGGCTCAAATGTGTGTGTTTTTTGTTTTTTTTTAATTTTGTAAGAGTTTATTTGAACTAAAACTGACTACATAGGCTGGGGAGCAAGATCTCAAATGTTCCTAAATGTCATTGTTTTTACATCTTATCTACTGTCTCTTAAACAAGTGACTAAATGGCCATGATTTTTTAAAATTATAGAAGTAATCTGGAAAATGAAATCACTACTTTCACTGCTTGAGTGGGGCAGAGAGGCAGGAAAATCAGAAGCCACTGGTACAGTACTGATAACCAGGAGCTTATCCAAATTTACAACAAGAAGCTTTACAAATCATTTTCATTAACAGCATGATATTCATCAGGGGGAAATAGGCAAAATGTAGATATGAGTGTAATCTATTCCCCACCCTCTCTCTCCTTCCTCCCTGGCAAATAAGAGAATCACTTGAGTTTATGCTCCTCTTGCTTTTTTCTGAAGCAGGGACAAGAGGCAAACAATACTGTAGCACAGCGGTTCTCAACCTGTGGGTCGCGACCCTGTTGGCAGTCGAACGACCCTTTCACAGGGGTCGCATGGTTGGGTCACAACATGAGGAACTGTATTTAAAGGGCCAGAAGGTTGAGAACCACTGCTATAGCAGAATGGTTGAAAATTTGGACTTTGCGTAAGTCCAAATGATACTACCTTGTACCATCCTGGCTACTGGAATCCCCAATAGTAAAGTGAAATACTTAAGATTCGCCAGCACAGAAAGAAAAAATGATTATCCAGCATAGATAATGGCTACATTGACCTTCAGGTAGACTTGGACTTAAGTCATTACTCTTCCACCCTGTATGACTTTGGAAAAATTAGGAGGCAAAGGAATGTCGGTGGCAAGGTACGTATAAGTTCTGGTTCTTGGTCATTGTCTTGACTTTCATTCTACCAGGACAAACCAGAGTGGATATATAATGGGGCTATTTTCATTTTGTTAAAAGAAGATCAGGTTCTAAGAGCAGTGGAGCCTAAATTGCCAGTTGCTAGTATGTCATCACAGCCCAAAACTCCAAATCACTGCATCTGAGATGCCTGAATTTATGAGCTATAAAACACCATTGTTGCTTGCAGACGTTAACAGTGTTCCTTGTTTTCAGACTGTAGCTGTGTCAGTGTGTTATGATGCCATCTCGTACTAACCTGGCTGCTGGAATCCCCAGTAGTAAAGTGAAATACTCCAGACTCTCCAGCACAGATGATGGCTACATTGACCTTCAGGTAAGTGCACAAGAGAGCTGATGAGACTGGCTGGCTCTGTTTCTGATGAGCTAGCAGGAAGACCTGACGGTAGAGGTTTTTGCTATCTGTCCCTGGGGATTAGAGGGAGCAGCAAGAAAGAAACCCAGCACCTTTCAGCCATAGCCTTCAGAAGGAGGGATCTTGGCGGAGCTGTTTCAAACCAATATGAATACAGTTCCTTTTTAAGCATTTTTAGTTGTAATGCCAAAGCCCAGCAATTGCAAATTTATTTAGTTTAATCTGAAAAATAATCCGACTGTTTTGTTAAGTAGAAAAAAAATGTTAAGGGCTACGTCATCAGTTTGTTTATACTTTAGTCAAAGTCAGTTCACCTTTTAAGGGAGAAACTAACGGCTAAAGCCAGCAGATTGTGGAATTCCTTCCTCTTTCCTGACGCCATGAGATCCAGTTTATTAAAGGTATTTTTGGTGGCAAACAGTAAGTAAACCAGTTCACCTTTTAAGGGAGAAACTAACAGCTAACGCCCGCAGATTGTGAATTCCTTCCTCTTTCCTGACACCATGAGATCCAATTTATTAAAGGTATTTTTGGTGGCAAACAGTAAGTAAAACAGAGTATTTATTAAGCTTGTACCCTACCCTGATGATTTTTTTAAAAATATATTTTATTGATTTTTTTACAGAGAGGAAGGGAGAGGGATAGAGAGTTAGAAACATCGATGA
>NW_005367209.1:5379636-5402129 GCF_000412655.1 Myotis brandtii
GCAACCAAGGTACATGCCCTTGACTGGAATCAAACCCAGGATCCTTCAGTCTGCAGGCCGATGCTCTATCCACTGAGCCAAACTGGTTAGGGCTACCCTGATGATTTTTTACAAAATACTTAATGACGTAGCATCTCCTTTTGCCCATTTCTCCTTAGAGGAGAATATTTTAGGTGGAATGAGGGCCAAGGAAGAAGAAGCAGGCAGCCATCCTTTTAAAAATAAACAAATCAATTATTCTTCGTACTCTTTTTGGACCTGCACTTGAAGGAGAGAGGTGTTTTGTTTTGTTTTGTTTTCTTTTCTTTTTTTAGTATATCTGGGAAGTTTCCAGCCAGTTAGGTCAGATAGAGCCATGAACCAAACTTTAGAAAGTTTGTTTGTGAATCTTAACCTTGAATTGAACTTGTGAAGGTAGGTTACTTGTTCCGTGGGGCAGGCAACTTCTCCCACAGTTCCTCTGAGGTGGGTGGTGGCAGGCAACTAATGCTTTAGAAAAAGCTGTTTCTAAAAAGCTTGGACTCTATGCTGACTTAACTCTGAAAGCCAGAAATCACTTATTTTCTTTACTTCTCCTGGGTACAAGCTTAATAAATACTCTGTTTTACTTAGTGTTTGACACAGCTTCTCCAGATGTTCACTCTTGAATCCCTGTAGATCAGTACAGCCTTCCATGTACCAAGCACTTAATTAATACATATCTAATCAATGAATAACCATAAAGTATCTTTTGTTTTGTAAGAAAGTAGTTTTTTTATGGTCTGTGGAATGAGACTAGAACTAGGAAGAATAACATTCTGCTGGGACTGCTGGTAGAGCAGTCACTAGAGCTTCATCTCCTACCTATCCCTTTCCTTTCTCTCCCAGAGCTGCACTGGGTGGTAGGACTTACTTCAAGACACATGAAGCATTCCTATTGGTTCTCATTATCCTCCTTGCTTTAAAGTATCAGCCCTGGTATTGTCATAATGCTCTTGTCCTTTTTTGTTTCTTTTCCAGTTTAAGAAAAGCCCTCCTAAGATTCCATATAAGGCCATTGCGCTTGCTACAGTACTGTTTTTGATTGGCACCTTTCTCATCATCATAGGCTCCCTCCTGCTGGCGGGCTATATCAGCAAAGGGGTAAGCTGAAGGGTTTGTGGGAATCTGCCATGAGGTCTATATAATGTGAGCCAGGGCTCTATTGTTTTATATTCGAATCTAGTAGCACAGCAGAAAGAAGAAAAGGATTTTGTTTTGTTTTGTTTTATAAAGATTTTGTTCTCTGATAACAAAACGTGTGTTTCTTCCTTTGAGCAACAGCAAACTTCTCCCACAGTTCCTCTCAGGTGGATGGTGGCAGGTCAGCAAATTTTTCTTAGATGTTGGGCACTTTTCCCACTCTCATAGTTTGGGACAGCAAAACTAAGCCTGGCATCAAGGACTCCTGAATGACAAAGGCTGTAACTGGAGTAGAACGCTGTTGTTGCAGCTTTGCAGTGCTACAGACATTCTAGTCCAGCTGTGGGCAAACTACGGCCCGCGGGCCGGATCCGGCCCGTTTGAAATGAATAAAACTAAAAAAAAAAAAGACCGTACCCTTTTATGTAATGATGTTTACTTTGAATTTATATTAGTTCACACAAACACTCCATCCATGCTTTTGTTCCGGCCCTCTGGTCCAGTTTAAGAACCCATTGTGGCCCTCGAGTCAAAAAGTTTGCCCACCCCTGCTCTAGTCTGTTTGGGGAGAAAGAGTAAGGCTTGTATGGTAGTGGCTTGGGGCCACTAACCAAGTGAGGACTCTTGGCTCATGAATCAGAGCCTTCTTATATTGGGATTTGGTTGCAGTCCCTGTTGAGCTTCAGTACAATACCTTAGAAACCTGAAGTGATGTTTGGTGGTTCTTGGGCTGTTTACAGACACTTAAACACAGCATCTAAATTGTTCTGAAGTTGCATTGACCATAGTTTATGTTTGTTCTTCAACACACACCAGGTGAAGGGATTATGGTCACATTGCTCTGCAGAAGGAACACAGCTAAGAACTGAAACTGGGCATTATCATTGGACTTGGCAATAGTAGCACTGTCACAATAAAATGGCTGTATATGGGTTTTAAGAAGTATATTTAATTAGGAAGTATATCTAATTAGGTCCTTAGCTGCTTAAAACTATTATATGGCCACCAGATGTTCACTTGGTATGCAGTCTAAGTTTGAACACCTGACTTCACGACTACACCCTCAGTTCACTTTTATTGCAGCATGCAGTATAAATCCCAGGAGTACAGTAAAGTGTCTTTTAATCATGTTGTAAAAATTGAAAGTGGAAGTGAGATCCACATGCAACAAATACCATTTTACCTTGTATGGTTTATAAAGACTACTTTATAAAAAAGGATAAAGATATTAAGTAAGAAAATCAGTAATAGCTTTTGTTTTCTTTTGTTTGGGTTTTTTTCACTTTTTATTACAGACATTTCAAACAAAACAGAAATAGATGGAATAATATAACGGACCCCCATGTGTCCACCACTCAGCATCAAGAGTTAAAAACGTTTTGTTTCATCTATCATCTATCCCCCTCAACTTTTTTTCTTGTCTATTAAACCAAATACCAGATTTACATTTTCCTGGTAAATTCTTAAGTGTTCATCTTCAGTATGTATCTCTAACAGTTTTTACATAAATCTAGGGGTGTTGTCTTACTATCATTTACCTTGTTTTATTCCTCATATTTCTTGCAAATGGTTAAAGTTAGGGGTTTGTTTATTATTTTTAAATTTTTATTTTTTAACTTTAGAGGGAAAGAGGAAGGGAGAGAGAGAAACATCAGTTTGTTGTTCCACTTATTTATGCATTCATTGCTTGCTTTTTGTTTTTAATTTCAGAGAGGAAAGGAGAGGGCTAGAGAGATAGAAATCGAACCCGGGACCCTTCAGTCCACAGGCCTACACTATCCACTGAACCAAACCAGCTAGGTCCACAACCCGGACATATACCCTTGATCGGAATCGAACCCGGGACCCTTCAGTCCACAGGCCTACACTATCCACTGAACCAAACCAGCTAGGGCTCATTGGTTGCTTCTTGTATGTGCTCTGACCGGGAATTGAACCCACAGCCTTGGACTCTCCAACTAACTGAGCTATTCTGCCAGGGCTAGGGACTTATTTCAATTTGGATTTAGTTTAGTTTAGAAAGAATGTGATTCTCAAACTTCAGTGTCAATCTGAATAATTACCTTGCGGATTTGTTAACACAGATTTCTTGCTCCCACTCCCAGAGATTCCAATTCTAGTTAAGTCTAGAATGGGGTGTGAGAATTTGCATTTCCAAAAGGTTTCCAGGAAATGCTGGTGATCCAAGGACTACATTTTGAGAACATTGATATAGCATAGAGAACTTTAGGAAGCACATAATGATTATCCTCATTTTTAGTTGATATTAAGATTGATCCCTGGCCCAGCCGGTGTACTCAGTGGTTGAGCGTTGACCTATGAACCAGGAGGTTCCGGTTTGATTCCTGGCCCACATGTTGGACCCCTTGTACAGTATCAAAGAGAAAGAAACAGAAAAGCCAGTTTTTAAAGAAACCATGCAGTGATTAGCCTGTGTTAATCCTAGTGTCAAGTACCTCACTGGGACAGGCAGGTCTTTCTGGAAATTGTCTTTAGGAGGACAGAATTGTATTTCTGGAAATTGTCTTTAGGAGGACAGAATTGTATTTCTGGAAATTGTCTTTAGGAGGACAGAATTGTATGGTTACTCCAAATAATTGGGTGAACTTACTGTTTTTGGCTCTGCAGCATGGAGCCTAGATATGGAATTTAGCTACAGGAGAAATGACTTGTTTGTAACTTATTCTTACTCAGAGCCCTGGCTGGGTATCTCGGTGTCCCAGTACACCAAGGTTGTGGGTTTCATCCCTAGTCAGGGTACATACAAAAATCAACCAATGACTGTTGAACCTCAGAGGGAAGGCAGGGGAGGGTGGGTGGGAAGAAATGAACCAATGAACATGTATGCATATATGTTTAACATGTGGACACAGACAATGGGGTGGTGAGGACCTGGTTGAGGGGACAGGAGTAGGCTGGAAGAGGTTTATGGGGGGAAAAAGGAGGATCTATATAATACTTTTAACAATAAAGATTTTAAAAAATAAATCAACCAATGAATGCATAAATAAATGGAACAACTAATGTTTCTCTCTCTCTCCCTTTCTCCCCCCTCCTTCCATTCCATTCTGTCTAAAAATCAATGGAATAAAATATCCTCTGGAGAGGATTAACAACAAAAGAGAGAGAGGGAGAAACATTACTCTTAATCTGAAAAAACATCGTTCCATAATTTTGATTTTTGCTCCACACAGACTAGGGATTTTTAGCTTTTTGTTCTGCCTTTGACATAGTTCACATGTACAAAACACTCCTGTCATGAGTTTCTACCATTATATGTAGATTCTCATTTTGGGGGAACAGGGGCTGCTTATATTGGACAAAACCCCAGGAGAGGCTTCAAGAGCCCCTCTTGAGCAGGCCTGCCCCTTATTTGAGAGTCGCTGTTCCAGATTAAGGAACAAACCCTCTATCTAAAATCAGCATAAGGAGGCAGTCTACCTGGTATGTGCCATGGGAAAAAAATTACCCCTTTCTTTCCTCCATTTTTGGGAGTTTTTTCTTTTTCTCTCTCTCAGATGGCCTTTCCATGAACTCTGAGGATTTACTGGGGAGGATTTGGGAGGGTAGGGCTAAAGAGAAGGCTTTGCTGATAAGCTCAGAGCCTCAAGGGACCCAGCAATATCAAACTCCTCTCCCTTAGGGCTCTCCAGCACAGGGAGGAAGGCGGAAATCCTTCTCCCACCAGAGCCCTGTGGTTTTGTTCCAAGGCCTCACTGTGGCTTCCCCATTTTACATACTCATTAATAAGAGGAAGGCCCACTGGGGCAACAGACACTGCATGACTTCAATGAGCTATTCAGCCACGTTGATCAGGCCTGGGCCAAGCAGCTCAGTTATTAGTTTAAGTCACTGCACGAGGGACGTGTTCTGCTTCCCTAGGAGCTGAGTGCCAAGACAGCATACAAATGCTTCTAAAGTTGCCTTTTCCCACCTAAAATACCCTGCCCTTCTATCCCTCTCAGGTTCATGTGGCCTGCTCTGATGTTTCCATAACATCAGGAAATAGAACCCTTTGTCTCTTTGTCCTTCACCCCTGTTCACAAGATACGTCCATTGCTCTGCCTTCCTTGTATTCTCTTAAGCCTCCTACTCCTATCTTTGTGCCCGTTTCAAGCTGCTGCTGCCTCTATTTCTGGTGAAGATCTTTCAGAGCTGGGCTCAGGCCTCTAAGTGCTGTGTTGGGTATCAGCATTTTGTTTTTAGCTTTTACACATGATCGTGCTGTCATTCTGTTTAATAAATCAGTGGACTTGTTTACAGTGTGATATTTTCGATTAAATCCAATACATTTTTTAAAACCATTATATTAGTTCCAGGTGTATAATACAATGATTCAGTATTTGTATATATTGTGAAAGATCACCATAATAAGTCTAGTTCACATCCATCACCACACAGTTATACGCTTTTTGTGTGTGATGAGAACTTTGAACATCTACTCTCTCATCAACTTTCAGATATAGAGTACAGCATTCTTAACTGGAATCACCATGCTCAGGGCTTATTTTATAACTGGAATTTTGTACCTTTGACTATGTCACCTCCCTACCACACAATGAAGAGCTTTTAGTAATATTTTGGCAATATCTTGTCACAAGAGAAAAAAACAAGGCACAGGGTGTGTTCATAACTAAAAACTTTAAAGAAGGAGCAGAAGCAAATACGCCAAAATATCTTATGAACATGGATAATTTATTTTCTTCGTAATTTTTTGTATTTTACAGTTTTTCTGCAATTGGTAATCAGGAGAAAAAGAGATGTAAAACCTTTGCTAAGTAGTGTACTATCCAAAGAAAATGCTCTGAAAAGTATAAGATGCTGATCTATGGATTGGACTCATCATGTGTTATTTTATTTTAAATTTTATAACTTGTGTGGTACTGATGCGTTTGCCTCCTTTTGCCACCAGGGGGCAGATCGGGCCGTTCCTGTTCTGATCATTGGCATCCTGGTGTTCCTGCCAGGGTTTTACCACCTGCGCATCGCTTACTATGCATCCAAAGGCTACCGGGGTTACTCCTACGATGACATTCCAGACTTTGATGACTAGCACCTACCTCAGCCCTGAGGAGCAGAGTCAAATGGGACTGAGCTCAGCTTTAAGATACTGAGCAGAAACTATAGCTTGGGGCTAAGGAATTCTGCAGGTTGCAGATGCTTAACAAAACAATGGCCATGTTTTATGAGTCCATCCTAAGAGCTTACAATTAGCTAACTAGAGCATGCTCTATATTTCATCTCCTGGCCCTGACCAAAAGCTGACAAGTTTTTCCACATGAACGTGTATCATGGAAGAATAGCAATGTTAATTGGAGAAAGTGGGAGGTTATTCTGTAGTGGGAAGTGTTGCTGCCACCACCGTTTTTAGAGTTGAGCATTTCTTTTAAATAGTCTTTATTATCAGTTTGTTCTTGTGGTAAATGGAAGAATGCAGTATGTCAAATTTCTTATTATTAAATAATTTATTTTGAAAATACATAAGTATCTTACCCCCTGTTCTAGTGGAAGACCTTGGCAAAATCAAATATTAGTGTGGGTGCATCTGAAATACTTTTTACTTGCTTTCTTATTCAGAGCAAGCAGGAATTTCAAAACTCAGAGCAAGTTTTCAAAATGTAAACACTTTTTCTGCTCACCATTCCTTGGCCAGCACTGATCTGGCTCACAATTAGGTTGGGCACCATATAATTTGGGTTTATCCTTTATAGATTAAGATGTTCTGTATGTCATGCCTTTAAGGACTAGACTTTTGGCTGTTTTCTAAGGAAAAATGTAGATAAGTGGTTGTTATTTTAGAGTTTATAACCCTGTTGTTAGCTTGTTTTATGACATCCTTGTTCTGAAGATTGCAAGATTTGGCCTGGATCCCTAGGGGACTAGACTGCCTTAGTTTGATTCTGTTTCCTAGCTTGCAAAAAGTGACTTATGTTCAAAACAAAATGTCAAAATCTAAACCCTACACTTAAATGAGTTAACTTTAAACATATTTCAGAAAACATTTTAATGATTAAATGATATCTTAGATCCAAATACCCAGGACTACTTTTATTTTTAGATAACTGGCATTGTAGGTCAGCCTGCTTTCCAGTCATTCTTTTACTCTGAGGTTGCGGATTGGCAGCTAGAGGCCTGGAAGTGCTATTAGCTGGGATTTGTAGGGCTCTGGGTAGAGCAAGTTTAACTGGGGAAGATGAGTTCAACTTTGGGTGTGTTAAGTTTTAGATGTCTGCTTGACGTTCAAAAGGAGCTGTTGTCAAGGCAGTTGCAATGCACAGGTTTGCAGTACAGGAAGGGAGTCTAGGCTGGAGGTAGACATTTGGGAGTCAGTGTTGGGACAATATATCCAGGAACTATGGGGCTGCATGAGATCACCCACAGAATGCACATGGGGAAAAAAACACTAGAACTCAGGAAATGAGGGTCAAAGAGGGTGACCTGAAGCAGCCTCCAAGGTTAGACACTTTGTTAATGGGAGGGTAGGTTGGAGAGTCCAGTAGTCTGATTCAAGTTCTTTGGCCTTGGCAGTGAAGATGTGAGGAAATATTCAAAGCTCTGTCCTAGGCAGTATTTGCAAAGCAAAGCTCAGACCAGAAGGTCTTTTTTGTAAGGGTAATGATGCTATTCTTAAGGATAGGGAGGAATGGAACAGGAGGATATAAAGTGGAAAGTAAGCATTTGGTTGGGGTGAGTAAACATTTGCTCCCCCACCCCATTTCCCAAGGTTATCTAATAAGTTTCTTATATACCCTTTCAGAAACATTCTAAGTATGTATGTGTATATCCTTTAAAACAACAACAACACATGGTCTCCTATTGTATAGTGATATAATTTCTTTTTTTCTACCTATTTTTTAAAATAGATTTTTATTGATTTCAGAGAGGAAGGAAGATGGAGAGAGATAGAAACATCAATGATGAGAGAGAATCATTAATCGGCTACCTCCTGCACATCCCACACCCAGGGATCGACCCACAACCAGGGCATGTGCCCTGACCTGGAATTAAACTGTGACCTTCTGGTTCATAGGTTGACACCCAACCACTGAGCCATGCCAACCAGGCTCTACCTATTCTATTTTGTATATCTTTCCATATCCGCAGAGATCAGCCACATTTTTTACTTATCTTACTTATTTTACCTGAGGATATTTCCCCATAGATTTTTAGAGAGAGTGGAAGGGGGGGCAGCGGGGGAAGAGAGACATCAATGCGAGAGAGACACATGGATTGGTTGCCTCCCTCAGGTATCCTGACCAGGGCTGGGTATCACCAGGGCTGGGGATCGAGCCTGCAACTGAGGTTTGTTCCCTTGACCAGAACCGAACCCGGAACCCTTTAATCCACAGGCCAACGCTCTATCCACTGAACCAAACCAACTAGGGCTTCAGCCGCATTTTTTAAATGTAAATTATAAGTACAGTTTATCATGCTGTGCATGTTGTTATAGGGTCCTAAGAGCAGAGACCATAAAAGTTAGATTCCTAAAGCATGAATTCTTTCTTGGATGTCCCCTGAGGGATGGTCCTCGTTCTATTTAAACATTCAGGCTCATAATTTCATTCCATTTGGGATTGTTACAGGTATACTGTTAATTAAGCCAAAATCCAAATACCTGTAAATATGCATTGACAGCAGTTGTATATTCTGGTGCTTTATAGAAAACATCTAGCCCGGCTGGCATGGCTCAGTGGTTGAGTGCCAACTATGAACCAGAAGGTCACAGTTCGATTTCCCTGTCAGGGCACATGGCATGGGTTGGGGTGTGCAGGAGGCAGCCGATCAATGATTCTCTCTCAGCACTGATGTTTATATATCTGTCCTTCTCCCTTTCTCTCTGATATCAATAAAAGTGTATTTTTCAAGAAAGAAAACATCTAGATCTCCATAATAATAGTGAATGTTTCTTGAACCCTTTGCCCAGTGTGTCAAGCACTTACATTATGTATTCTATTTCATTTTAGTCCTTGGGGAAAATCTTGAGTTGGATAAGATTCTTAGGTAATAGGTTGGATATTTGCAAGGCAAATTTAGGAGAAGCCTGAATTTACTCTTACCAGGTATGAAAGCCAAATGACTTTAGGGGTTGGACAAGCAAAGAAGTGGGGGGGGAGTATGCACTGTGGTAGTAGGGATGGGTGTCAATCACCAAATGTATATTTTACCTAATAAGTGGCTGTCTCTCCCTCCCCTCTACCCTGGCCCTTTTTAAAAAATATATATTTTATTGATTTTTTTTACAGAGAGGAAGGGAGAGAGAGAGTTAGAAACATCGATGAGAGAGAAACATCGATCAGCCGCCTCCTGCACACCCCCTACTAGGCCGATGTTCTGTCCACTGATACACTGTCTTGACTAGAATCGAACCTGGGACCCTTCAGTCTGCAGGCCGATGTTCTGTCCACTGAGCCAAACCGATCAGGGCTACCCTGGCCTTTATAGTGTTGGCCAAACCATGTGCCCTAGCCTTATAAGGATTTTCTTATTTGCAGCAATTATGTCTCTCAAGTCTAAAAGTCCTCCCCCATTGCATCAGCTGTTCTACATCTGATGACTATTCCAGACCCATTGCCTCTGGATGAGCTTCACCTGGTCAGTGTGCCAGAAGCATTTTGACTGCTTGCTTTCTGCCAAGAATTGTCAAGTGCTGAAGGTACAACAGGAAAAGATAGAGTTTGGTTAGTGAAGAGCAGAGTTTGCACACTAGTGACCACAGATGTTGGCTTTCATTTTGTTTTTAAAAATGGCAAGGTTCACATTATCTTGATTTTTGGCTTTTCTTTGTTACTGAGAGACTACAACCAACTGGAGCAAGGTAGCCAAGCAGCTTTGGCTGAGCAGAATTCTCCAGTTCATTGCACTTCTCACCACTGCTTAGTTAATTTCATTCCCAACCTTATGTTAATTTTCTTCGTTAAGGGCAAAGTGTCTGATGAGCTAGTGCTTGTGGTCATTTAGGTTTATTGAATGAAGAACCAAAGCCAAGAGTGTGTTTCCATCCCAGGACACTTCCTGTGAGGTATGGACAGATGGGCTGGTACCATTTGATTCAGACTTTCCTAAATGACCCTCCATCACCTGCCTGGCAGGCCATCTACTCTTTAGAGTTGGTGCTACTCAGTGAGTCAAGTACAGTGAGCTCAGTTCACAACTACTTGTGAGTCCCCTCCTCTGTGGTCATGCAATGTTCCTGCTAGCTGGCACAGAAGAACCTCCTGTTACTGGTGTGGTGAGAGAAGCTAGGCAGGGGTCCTCAAACTACGGCCCGCGGGCCACATGCGGCCCGCCAAAAACATTTATCTGGCCCGCCTGGTGCTTTTGCCGCCGCTGCCTGTCCTGCTTAGCAGCCGACTCGTCCCGGGCCTGCAGTGCGCATGTGTGGAATGTCTGAGGGACAGTGAACTGGCCCCCTGTTTAAAAAGTTTGAGGACCTCTGTTAAGTAGAGGGACAATCATAGCCTTGACTTTTTGCTGACCTTCAAAGGGTGATAAACCAAATCAAGTCACTTTAGTTATCTTGCTCTGTCATCTAAATTCCTTTCCTTAGCCTGGCTGGTGTGGCTCAGAGGTTGAGAGTTGACCTATGAACCAGGAGGACACGGCTTGATTTCCGGTCAAGACACAGGCCTGGGTTGTGGGCTTGATCCACAGTAGGGGGGTGTGCAGGAAGCAGTGGATCAATGACTTTCATTGTTGATGTTTCTATCGCTCCCTCTCTTTTCCTCTCTGAGATAAAAATCTATAATAAAAGCATAAAAAATAATAATAATAAAAGCATAATATGCTAATTAGACCAGAAGACCTTCCGGACGAAGCCAGGACTACAAGGAAACCCCAGGTCCCGGTGCCTGCAGCCAGGGGAAGGAAGGCCAACTCTTGCACGAATTTTGTGCATTGGACCTCTATTATATATATATTTCTTTCCTGAGGCTTCTTTCCTTGACTCCTGGTCTCACAGGTGTGTGATTCAGTCATGGTTTAGTGCCAGTGTGGGAAGGCATAGACTATGTATTAGCTACAAGGTATTGGGAAAATTACCTCTTGGGGCTCAGTTTCCTCTTGTAAAGTGGCATAAACCAGTTCCTACCTCATAGAGTAATTGTGAGGATTAAATAAAACAATGTGGGCCTTGGCCAGGTAGCTCAGTTGGTTAGAGTGTTGTCCCAATAAGCTAAGATTTCAGGTTCAATTCCAGTCTGGGACATACAAGAATCAACCAGTGAATGCATAAATATGTGGAACAACAAATCATTGTTTCTCTCTCCCTCACTAAAATCAATAAATAAAAGTTTATAAAAAGAAACAATGTGGGAGAGTGCTTTACACAGCCTGGCACATCGTAACCACCCAGGAAATGGAAGCTGCTCTTTGAGAAAGTGAGGGTCAGGCTTTGACTTCAAGCAGTAGTGCCTGGGTTGAACCTGAGGAAGAGGGGAGAGCCCATCAGTTTTTCCCGAGGCCAACCTGAAGAATCCTCCATGACGAAATACCCCAGAGCTAAGGACCCGAGCCAGCATGGCAGGCAGCCCCAGCCAAGATAGGGCTGGAAGGTGGGAGGTCCCCAACCCTGGCCCCCCTCCTCCCGTGTGCCACTGGGCCTGGGAGGCTGTGTGCTCCAGTCCTTCTCTGGAATAAGAGGGAATGGGGGGGGGGTGGGCAAAGCACCCCACTGTAGCCAACACGGCCACAGAGGCCCCTGCCCGGGAGGCCCTGCAGGGAAGGCTGTGAAGACAAGGTAGTGCAGCTGGAGCTCCAGCAGATTAGCTCTCCCTGGACCTTGTTCTTCCCTCTGTTCTCCCCATGACTCCCATTTTTACCTCTTTCTGCACTTCCTCTCCTCAGTCTTGCCCCTTTGCTTTTCAGAGTGTTCTGTGGACCAGCAGCATCAGCATCACCTGGGAGCTCCTTAGAAACGCAGAATCTGGGGCTTGCCCCAGCCCTGCTAAATCAGAACCTGCGTTAACACGATCTCCAGAGGGTCCATTGCATGTCAGTGTCTAAGAAGCACTGGTCTGGGGTACCCTGCACCTTCTAGTCCAGGGGTGGGCAAACTTTTTGACTCGAGGGCCACAATGGGTTCTTAAACCGGACCGGAGGGCCGGAACAAAAGCATGGATGGAGTGTTTGTGTGAACTAATATAAATTCAAAGTAAACATCATTACATAAAAGGGTACGGTCTTTTTTTTTTTTAGTTTTATTCATTTCAAACGGGCCGGATCCGGCCCGCGGGCCGTAGTTTGCCCACGGCTGTTCTAGTCCATTTCCTCACTTTGAGACTGGGCCTCCTGGCAGCCAATGGCTGGGGGTGGGATGCACCTAAGGTATAGCCCAGTGGTCGGCAAACTCATTAGTCAACAGAGCCAAATATCAACAGTACAACGATTGAAATTTGAGAGCCACATTTTTTAAATTTAAACTATATAGGTAAGTACATTGTTATTAACTTAATTAGGGTACTCCTAAGGATTAGGAAGAGCCACACTCAAGGGGCCAAAGGGTCACATGTGGCTCTCGAGCCGGAGTTTGCCAACCACGGGTATAGCCCCTCGTCCACCCACCATTACTCTCCAGCTAAAATAGCAACTCCCAGGGTCTTAAGGAAGTTCCACAGAAATGGCATGGAAATAACGCAGGGAGCTGTGTGAAGGTGTTTTTTGTGAGCAATGATAAATCAGAACAATCCCCACGGGTGGGGAGGGTCCATGGCAGGACTGGAAGCACAGTTTGATGCTCTGAAGGCCAAGGGAAGGGAACAAGGTGTAATTTATGACCCAGTGAAAGTCAAGATATCTTTTCTCTTGGTTTCTGTGGAAGGTAGGCCTGGTGGCTCAGGAGTTTAGCCTGACCCTGGAGGGGCTGGACTCCCTCCCCGTCTCTGACTGATGCCTCCCTATGTTCATTCCTCTCACTAACTTGAGAAGAGCAAATGCTAGAAAATGCTCCAATCTGAAGGATCAAGTTTCTTGGCCAAAACGCTAATCCTTTAAGAGGGTTTTCGATAGGATTAGTATCTGCAGAGTTTGCTCTGAGACCACCACCCACATGACTAATATCCTCATGCAACTGAAAAGATGGAAGCAGCAGAATCACCAGTATAGCTTAGGAGGGTGTGTGGCCTGGCAGGAGTGAGAAAACAACTTGCACCGGGTGAGAGGAGTGACCATGACGAGCTGGGGTAAGTCAGATCCCTCTCTGGACATAGCCACAGGCTCCTGTCCCTGCAGCTGTGATCTGGACGTTTTAAGACTTACTGACAGAGGACTTGCTGAGAGCTCAAGTTTCCCTTTCTTGGGGATGTCAGAAAAATGTGAGTTTCCCCCATTTAACAGTGAATGAAACCACCCACCGTGAGACCAGGAGAGCCATGGAATGATGCTGGTGCAAGATCAAGGAATCCTGCTCATTTTGAACATTGACTAGAGGTGATCTTCCACCGTGTTTCTCTCCCAGGGATGTGTACCCTCCCTCCAGCAAGGGGCTGGGGAGCCTTCTCTCTCCTTCAGTCTTCTCTCTCTCATCTCGTGGATTGGCAATAAAAGGAGTTAATTTGTCAAAGCACAGAGATTAGGACTTTGCAATCTTGGAAAACAAAGCAGGCATAAAGTCTATAAAGTCATATAGGGTGTTGGCAGGGTGGACCCACATTTACTCACGAAGGCCTGGGTCACTGAACTTGATACTTGAAAGTACTTTGGGGGCAAAATATCGCTATTAAAACAAGTCAACTTAAATATTAACCAAAAAATAGGCCACAGAGCTTTGAAAGCAGCTCTAAATACAATTAGGTCCTCTCCTCCACTTGTCTTAACTATTATCAGTCACAGCTGTAATCTAATCTTGGTCTTATCTCTGGAGTTTTATTTTAACTTGCCTTTTAATTCACCTTGAATTCTGCTTTTAAGTTCATCCATGAAACATGTTTGGGCACCTATTATAGACTTCGCTAGGTATCAAAAAAGAGTCATCCACTTGCTTCAGAAGTTTGCAATTTACTTAAGGAAAAAGATCCATACCGGAACTGGCTAACAAATAAGTAATATTAATAAACTAGAGGCCCAGTGCATGAAATCGTGCACAGATGGGGTCCCTTGGGGTGGCCTGCGGGGATTGGGCCACAGCTCGCACTCCCAGCCCCACAGCCATGCCTGGCACCCCACCATGGCCTGGCGCTGCTCCCTCACCTGCCCCACCATCCCGCCTGCGGGGTGATTGATCAGGGCGGGCCCCCTGCCCAGCTCCCTCAGCGCCTGGGAGCTGCTGCTGGTGGCCATCTGCGGGGCAATCAGCAGGGCCGTTGGCCCCCACTCACACCTGCCTTGGCCTGGTGCCACCCGCTCACCTGCTCCACCATCTTGCCACAGTCCTGCTCTCAGGGCCCATCGGGGATGGCAGTGTCATTCCATATGCTTAGCCTTCCATGATCAGTGCACTCTCTCAGTTATTAGACCTGGTTCTTTGGCCCTTGCTCACACTTCCGCTGACCTAGCCACCTTAGGAGACACAAGTACTACTTTACTCATTGACTTATATAACAAAAGTGCTCAATACATATATTTTAGACACTCAACCAGGAATAGCTACCCACCTTTTCAAACCTCAAATTCCCATTGGAAATACTGTTTGTTTGTTTTTTAAGGGAAATTTAATTAGAACTAATTGTGTTTGAAGAAACTTTTTAAAAATTTTCTTTTAATTTCAGTTGCTCTTGAGACCTTAAAAGCCCCTGGAATGTGCAGAGCCAGACCTGGCAAAGATTAGGTCCTGGGGTTCAAAACCCTGTGAGTGATTGACAGTCTGCAATTGAGGGTAGAAGGCATCAGGTCAAGGCATGGTTGTCTGTGGTCCAGGAAGGAGAAAGCTGCATGTTGAAATCTCTCGGGACATAGCCAAGACTGTGAGAGTGTCTCTGGTCATCTGCGGTCAGCCCAGGGTTTTCCTGCTATGTGGTCATTCTCTGGGCTTTGAAAAATAATACTTTAATTTTTAAAAATATGGAATTGTATTAAGATTAAAGACCTCCCTCCCCATTAACATTTTGCCATTGTATTCCTCCAGAAAACAATGCATGTGTAAAAATATGTATAGATGCTTTTAAACCCTTTTCATTGTGAAATATAATACCTGTACAGAAAAGTACATGAAATATAAATGTATGGCTTAATTATCATAAAAATGAAAACAAAACTCAAGCCCTGGCCGGTTTGGCTCAGTGGATAGAGCATCGGCCTGCAGACCAGGGGGTCCCGGGTTCGATTCCGGTCAAGGGCACATGCCCAGGTTGTGGGCTCGGTCCCCAGTGGGGGGTGTGCTGGAGGCAGCCAATCAATGATTCTCTCATCATTGATGTTTCTCTCTCTTTCCCTTTTTGAAATCAATAAAATCAATCAATCAATAAATAAAAGAACTTTTTTTTTTTAAAAAAATGAAAACTCAAGGAAGCACTTCCCAAGTCAAGAAGCATGACACGGGCATCCTGGATGGATGGGGTAGCATGGGCAGCATGGTAAGAGGTAACAGAGCAGATGTGGTCTGAGAACTGCTGACTTCTTTATGGCTGGTAGGTTGTAACAGGTGGACTTAGGGAGGGAATGCAGGCAGGTGAGATCTTAGAGACCTCTCTATGCCATGGGAAAGAGTCTAGCCCCGTGGTCGGCAAACCACGGCTCGCGAGCCACATGTGGCTCTTTGGCCCCTTGAGTGTGGCTCGTCCCTAAAATACCGGCTCTTCCCCAAAATACTGACTTCTGCGCATGGGCCATGAAGTTTCAATCGCACTGTACGTGTGCGTCTGCACGTGGTATTTTGTGGAAGAGCCACACTGAAGGGGCCAAAGAGTCGCATGTGGCTCTCGAGCCATGGTTTGCCCACCACGGGTCTAGGCTATTGGGGGTCCAGCCCTACTCTTCACAAATAAATCCAGAGAAAGTATAACTTTTCTTCTCTGAGCCTAAAAGATTAGAACAGGAAACCCGTCTTTGATCAAACCCATGAAACTCCTGAAACTACCAAACAGTCTCCTCTGGGGAAAGATGAGAAGAAGCACTTGGCTCGTGAAAAGATTCAGGAATACAAAAAGAAAATGGAGCAGAAGAATTGGAGGAGAGTTGCTTTCAGTAACAGGGGAAGAGCACAAAAAGAAAAGTCACTTATGTGATGAGATTAGAGAGGACATTACAGGTGGCCACCTGGACTCTAAGAATAATGCTTTCAGATGAAACAGGATTCAGGGTAGGCCCTCAGAAGAGATTATTGGGTACAACTTTAAGAGTTTAAAAATGGAAATGAAATATATTTTATTTCAGGGAGGAAGGGAGAGGGAGAGAGAGAGAGAAACATCAATGATGAGAGAGAATCATTGATCAGCTGCCTCCTGCATGCCACCTACTGGGGATAGAGCCCACAATCCAGGCATAGGTCTTTGACCAGAATTGAACCTGGGACCCTTCATCTGCAGGCTGATGCTCTATCCACTGAGCCAAACCAGCTAGGGCCAAATGAATGTTTTAAAAAGCACACACCAAATTCACTTTGAATGTTGATCTTTTTAAAAATATATATATATATTTTTTTCTATTGATTTCAGAAGGAAGAGGGAGAGAGAGATAGAAACATCAATGATGACAGAGAATCATTGATAAAACTAGGATAGTGTATTAATTTTCTAGGACTTCCAAAACAAAGTACTATAGTCTGGAAGGCTTAAATAACAGAAATTTATTTTGTTATAGTTCTAGAAGCTAGAAGTCCAAAGTCACAGTGTCAGCTGAGTTACTTTTTTGGGGGGGGGGCGGGGGGGGAGAGAAAGTGGTGGTTAATTGCTTTTGTTTTGTCTTTGTTTTTATTCTCTAAACCCAGATCACAGGACTTTTCCGTTGGAATCACTCACCCTAGGCTTTGTGAAAGGGAGGGATGCATGGACTTGAGGTGCTTGAGGAGAGGTGGGGGGAGGGGGGGAGAAGGGCAGGGAGATGTGGCCAGGAGTCCTCCATTGGAAAGTTCTTTTTTTTAATATATTTTTATTGATCTCAGAGAGGAAGGAAGAGGGAGAGAGAGATAGAAACATCCATGATGAGAGAGAATCATGGATCGGCTGCCTCCTGCAAGCCCCCTACTGGGGATGGAGACCGATACCTGGGCATGTGCCCTTGACCAGAATCGAACCCGGGACCCTTCAGTTTGTAGGCCGAGGCTCTATCCACTGAGCCAAACTGGCTAGGGCCATTGGAAACTTCTTAAGCTTCCAAACCTAAATGGCCATTTCTCCCCAGAGGATCTAGCCCCTCCCAGTAGCCTCAGGGCAGGTGATAAACCTGCCACACCCTGCATTTTGAGATTTACATTGGAAACCAAGACAGAGGCCAAGTTTAAGAATCTGAATAGACTCAAGGAGCCCTCAGTGACTGTATTAGAAGAGGGGCCATCAGCCCTGCTATTCTGGGAACCAGACTGATAAAAACTCCAGCTTTCCAGACCACCCCATTGGTTTCTGTACAAGGATCTCTGTCCAACAAAGGGCAGAGTGATATTTTGGGCCACTCGCAGAGGAGTAACTCTGGGACAGGAAAAAACATCCATCATATTCCCTGAAAGTGACACAGCACCAACCCCACCTAAAGGCCTGTCAGAAACAGATGCTTGAGTGATTAAGATTGATAGTTGGCAGACAGGCAAAGAGGGCGGATTGGCCCAGCCTGCTTGCAGCCAAGGCCTGTGGGGACAGACACAAGCAGAGGTCCAGAGGATCACTTGCAGTTTCAAGCCCGGTGCTAAAAGACAAAAGACCAATTGTAAGTAATTTTTAAGATCAAATACAACTGTGAGTTAAACACAGGCAAAGTCAAAGGTATATTAAGAAAATCTATTGTGTACTTCATTACCTTAACAAGTTAAAGGAGAAAAATTATATGACCCTCTTGACAGATGCCAAAAAGTCATCCTATATAATAGAAGGGTAATAGGCAAATTGACTGAATGGCGGAGCAACCAGTCGCTATGATGGAGCAACCAGTCGCTATGACGCGCACTGACCACCAGGGGGAAGACGCTCAATGCAGGAGCTGCCCCCAGCCCTCAGGCCCCGATCAACTCTTGGTCTCTTCCCCCACCAGCAGGCTCCTATCACCCGATGGCGAATAGGGAACTGGTGGTGGGTGGTGGGTGGTGGTGAGGAGCGGGGAAGATGGCCCTGATCGCAGGCCAGACTTAGGGACTGCACCTGTGCACAAATTTCGTGCGCTGGGCCTCTAGTTAGATAAGATTGTGCATCTATTCCTGATTTAATAAAACAAATTAAATCTCTCTAACCAACTTCATATAGATAGATCTTAACATTATAAAAAAATCAATAGCAAATGCCATACAGTAAAATACCAGATGCTTTTCTATTAAAATCAGCAAATAGGTAAAGGTACTAATATTCGCCATTCTGATTAAACAAAGCAAAAGCAGACATCAATCTCAGTTCATAGACTCAAGTTTGGAATAAAGTGTTCCAACTTTTTCTATTTTTTCTGCTTTTTAAAATAATTCCATTGAAGCCCTAGCTACTGTGGCTTAGTTGGTTGAGCATCGTCCCGTGCCAGTTCGATTCCTGGTCAGGGCACATGCCTGGGTTTTGGGTTCAATCCCCAGTCAGAGTGCATGTGGAAGGCAACCAATAAATGTTTCTCACATTGATGTTTCTCTCTCTTTCTCCCCCCCCTTCCTCTCTCTCTAAAAAATCAATAAAAATAAAATTTTAAAAATAAAATAGCCCTGTGTCAGGGTGTTTCTCAGCATCTAGAAGGGTTCAGGAATCTGGAGAAGGGCTGCGAGTAAATTAAATAAACTAGACATGAAATATAAATTTGGAATACATGGGGGAGCCAGGGAAGGCTTAGTTCTAGTGACCAAGCTCTCTCCCAATCTCGGAATCTCTGGACCCAGGGCTTTTTATTCACACATTTTTGCCCTAAAGCAAAGCAAACACACATATCACCGGTAAAGTTTGGTAAACAGATGATCAGGTTGGGGGAACTGCCTCAGCTGTCTGGCAGCAGGCAATAATAGATGCAGATTTTCAGGTTTGGGGAAATGCTTTCAGCTATTTCAGCAGCAGGTAATATGATTCAGCCCTGCTGAATATAGAAGCCCATCAACCTTTTGAGGACTTCTTGCATTTATTATGACATGCTGGAATTAGCCCCCAGCAGCCCTGGCTGAGGTCCTCAGTTGGTTAGAGCATTGTCCCAATAAGCAAAGGTTGCAGGCTTGATCCCTGACATACAAGAAGCAACCAAGGAATGCATAAGTAAGTGGAATAAAAAAATCGATGTGTTTCTCTCTCTCATTTCTTCTCTCTCTGAAATCAATAAAAATTTTTTAAAATTAAATTATTCCCTTGAATTTCAATCATGAGTCATCATTCTCTCAGGTGATTAAAATTTACCCTGACATTATGAGTATACCCTTTCCTGCCAGGTTTGTCATCTCTGTTGGAGAACGGTGTTCCAGCAGTCTCAGGGCCTCCAGGGAAGGAAAGCATCTGGCTATTGTGTGTGTCCACACTAGCATTTTCTGAGATGTACTTTATTTTGTTTAGACCTCAGGTGTCGGTCCATACAGGTAGCTGTTAGTCACCGAAGGAGGAATACATGAGGCCGAAAGGGGTAAAGAATTATGAATTTATTAGGTCATCTGGAAAACCAGATGGGCTGAGCCCAAAAATGGTGCCAGCACCCAGTGACGGGGAGTCAAAGATTTTAAAGGACTCGAGGCGGGCTTTTTCTGGGTAGAGAATTCTCTGGGCCAGTCCTGAGGGGACAGATAATGGTCTCAGCAAGTGGAATGTGGCCTTAGCAAGTTAAATGTGGTCTAAGTAAAAAGGAATGTCGGTTGTGAAGCCTAAAGGTCAGTTCCCAGGGGAGTGGGTGTTGATTTAATTATTTGATCAGACCTAACAGTAGCTGTGGTGTTGTCCCTTATTCTCAGCAGCACATTTTCTTGAGGTCTCTATCTCTCAGCTTCTTCTGCACCCCACTTGGGCACATGAGAGCATGTGGTGGCTCGTATGCCTACCTAGTGAGTGTCTAAGGTTCTTTACTGCCTTTAGGCTCCTTCTGAACACTTAAGAAATTATTCTGCGGCTCCCAGTCCCATGATGGGGTGCGTGGGAACTGTGTGGGCTGTCTCCAATCCAGCTGTCCAGCTCTGCCTATCATAGCCTTTTCATTTCTCAAAGAAATGATAGGAACTTGCTGCTTCCCAAGCTCTACTTAGGAAAAGGGCATGGGTTCCTTCCGATTCCAATTTCCCAGTCTGTCAAGGATATCACTTGTTCTCCTGTTGTCAGCTTTCCCCTTCCACTCCCCGCCCCCCGCCCCACGCCCTCCATTTATGGCAATGCTTGGGCTTCTGAGGGAGGGGCACAGGATGTGGGAGACACTGAAATTTTCAACCGACTTGCTTCCTTCTAACTCCTCTTTTCTCTGAATCCAGAGCCTTTCAGTTAATAAAAGCACCAAACCAAAGCACATTAACTAAAGATCAAACAATCTGTGGTGAAGATCCTTTCGTTTTACTTGCAATTGTCACGGATTAATGTTTTTGACCTATACACTGTTCAGTAAGATGAGTCTGCCAATCCTGCATTTGGATATTGTGGCAACATCAAATTGCTATAAGTTTCTAAATTCTTGTTCTCAATATCTGTACTTAACTACTCACAGGCAGTGACGAAGAGCTCATGGACCAGCAGTGGTCCAGAGGTCACACTGAGTAACCTGATATAAAGGCTCAGTCACCTCATCTGCTCTTCTAAGCCTGATAAAGACATTCAAAACTAAAAATTCCAAGAACTTGACTTTCTTTTCCTGTGCATTCTTCTGTGTCATCCCTTCCCTAAGCCAGTAGGCAGAGAATACTGTAGCTGCTGCCAGACTGGAGAAAAGTGGTCTGGAGGGCAGAGAAAATAGTGGAAATGAAAATTGTACAGTTAACACAACTGTAGTTTCACTCTTGCTGCAGAAATGAGAAGTATACATTTTTTTTTAAATGAAGATAGCAAGAGACTAATTATAATTTGTAAATAAATACCAGTAGGATGCAAGCTACAAAAACTAAGAGATTGGCAATAAGAGAGCTCGGTTGGATGAATAGTAACAAACTGTTAAAGTAAGAAACATTCAAACCTGTAAAGAATTTTTGTGAGTTTATTTGAGCCAAACTGTGGACAATTGCCAGGAAGCAGAGTCTCAAGGTATTGAAATAATGCTCTGGAGAGTGGCAGCTTTTTACAATGTTTTATAAATTACAATTAAAGGAGGAAACTTTAGTGGGTTATGTGAAATCCATTGGTGATAGATTAGGGAGGTGGGAGAAAGCAAAGGGGGGGACGTCCCCTCGGGGTGGATAAAAAGTAAAATGATTGACACATGCTTCTTTTACATAGGTGGGTGCTGGCTACCTTGGTGTTAACAGTCAATAATTAACATGATAATAATAACAATGAGGGAATTTGTGGTCACAGCCCAGGTGCATTGGTTGTGCCCTGAGGGATCTGGAAAAAGGGAAGTTACAAGTTATCCTGGCATTCCAAAGGTATGTTATCATAGATGCAAAAAAGACAATAAGCTCCGTTAAGATCAAATTTGATCTTTGTCAGGGAAGATACTGGCTTAGACTTGACTACCCACCATAAATTGCTTTTTAATTTAAAAAGTTTTAATTTCAGCCCTAACTGGTTTGGCTCAATGGATAGAGCGTCAGCCTGCGTGGAGAAGGGTCCCAGGTTCGATTCCGGTCAAGGGCATGTACCAGGGGTCCTGGCTCTATCCCCGGCCCTGGTCCGGGCCCATGTAGGAGGCAACTAATCGATGTGTCTCTCTCACATCGATGTTTCTCTCTGTCTCTCCCCCTCCCTTCTACTGTCTGTAAAAATCAATGGGAAAAATATCCTCGGGTCAGGATGAAAAACAAACCAACAAACAAAAGGTAACATAGATGACGGGAGGGGAGGGATCTGTGCTGTTTCCCAGAGATTATGATCATGGAGGTCATTGAGTCTAGTCACCATTCTCCCTCTGCACCGAGGAAGGAACTGAGGTCCTGAAAGATGACCCAGGGTCCCCACTGAGTAGTGGCCATACATTTAAAAAAAAAAGTTTTAATTTCAGCCTGGGCATGGCTCAGTGGTTGCACTTCAACCTATGAAGAAGGAGGTCACAGTTTGATTCCTGGTCAGGGCATATGCCCGTGTTGTGGGCTCCATCCCCAGTGGGGGCATATAGGAGGCAACCAATCAATAATTCTCTCTCCTCCTTGATGTTTCTATCTCTTGCTCCCTCTCCCTTCC
>NW_005367209.1:5402462-5409270 GCF_000412655.1 Myotis brandtii
GGTATTTTGTGGAAGAGCCACACTCAAGGGGCCAAAGAGCTGCATGTGGCTCGCGAGCCGCGGTTTGCCGAGCTGCAGTTTTCCGACCACTGCTCTAGGTCTCTGGGTTTGTAAGACCATGCAGGCCTTGCCTGAGCTAGTCAGGTTGGCATGTGGCCCCTTTTCTTCCACACAACTCTACTAAAATAATGATTAGAAAACATAAAATTAGGGTCTCATTCACAATAACTGTGAAACAAGAGATTTGGAGATCAAACTAATAGAAAGTTACTGAATAAAGTTGAAGAAAATCACAAAACCTTACTGAGACGCTTGACTTAAAAAAGGTTTTATTAAAGTAGTAAATACCATATTGTAAAGAGATGTATTCCATTCTAATAAAAATCACATAGGAGGGGTAAAGAGGACTTGACAAAGTGATTCTCAAATCTCTCTAGAAAGTAAAGGCATGATAATAGCCAGAAAACATTTCAAAGAAGAATCTTGAGCCCTAACTGGTTTAGCCCAGTGGATAGAGCGTTAGCCTGCGTACTGAAGGGTCCCGGGTTCAGTTTTGGTCAAGGGCACATGCTCGATTGCAGGCTTGATCTCCAGTAGTGGGCGTGCAGGAGGCAGCCAATCAATGATTCTCTCTCATCATTGATGTTTCTATTTCCTCTCCCTTCCTCTCTGAAATCAATAAAAAATATATATTTTAAAAAAAGAGAGAAAAAGAATCTTAAAGGAGTACTTATGTTAGGGGCAGAAATAGAATTTTGGGGACTAGCTATAATTATAAGAAATATTAATTATGCTCTGTTAACCATGATTGTTTTGCTCTGATTAAAGAAAGCACCTTCTAACCTGGCTGGGAATTGTACGAGAGACCTGAGTAAACCTTGGAATGAGGTCCATTCTCATCCAAGAACTGCCTATTATCATGGCAGAAACAATGGAGGTACCCACTCTGCCCTTTTCAAACCTCCAACCTACATTCCCTGCATACCTACTAGTATTCTTATCCCTTTTGCCTACTTCCCCATGTAATCTTTGTCTTACCCAATATTAGCAGCTGACTTATTAGGGGGAGGGAGGCTCAGATTTTTGTGGGTGACCTGCTGCTCTCCCATACTGTCAACATTATTGGAATAAGCGTTCATATATGATTCAACCCTGTCTCTGCTTATTCGGCTCAAGTGACAGGCAGTCCAAGACTATAGGTTGTCCGGTCTCACTTACCCTTGTTGATATTAAATGGCATTATAAAGCTACAGAAATTAAAACAGGGCAATTCTATAGAAGCATCAAAAGAGAAATCAGTGGAACAGAAAGACTACCCAAAAAGAGTCCTATCAATTAAAACTTTATGATATATGGGCAATTAAAATCACTAGAGAAAGGATGGCTTGTTTAATAAATGGCGTTAGAACAACTGATTAACAAATGTTTGTGGTTACTTTGGGTCTCTGCCTCAGCTAACAGGCTCAGTTTTCCTGGGTGTCTATTTGTATTGTACTTCCTCATGCCTTTAAGCTGGGTGTTGCTGTGTGACTTTCATTGGCCAATGAAATGAGTTGGAGTGATGCCTCCCTTCTGAGAAGAAACTTGAAGAGCCAGGCGAGGAACTGGGCTCTGTTCTCCTGTTCCAGTCTTTGGCTACAGGCCATGGGGAAGTGGAACTTCAAAACACTCAGGCACTTCCCTCTGAAGGTTGCTGGTGGCAGCCATTCACAGCAAAGATGGCGGGAGGTGGTTGCACAGAGCTGGTCAAAGGTGGGCCTTCACCAGAGTCCACTGCAGGGCGGGCATGGCCAGATCTGCTGTGAAAGCTGGTGCCAGATGGTCAGGCCCAGGGAGCCCAAGAGTAGGGCGGGGGGCAAGCATAGTACCTTGAGGTGAGCTGCTGCCAGAAATGCACACAAAGGAGTAGGTGGCAGGTGTGGCATAAAGAGCAGCCCACCACGGGCCTGGGAGAATGTAGTTGTGGAAATGAGAACAGCAAAATGTGGGGTTGAGGGTGTGGGAAATGCTCACTTGTTTGAATTCAAATGTCGGATTCTGAGACAGAAAATATGGCGAAAATGAGACTTTTAATAATAGGTTTTGAGAACAGGTGTCTTTGGTCACAGGCACACCTGGTGCAGCAAGCATAGCCCATTTATTTAGTCCCTTCTCTGGTTCTTCATTGGCTGAGTACTATTGGGTCACCTGTTTCCTCATAGGTGGCCTAGGTCTAGCTGTCTCCTATTGGGCCACTTAAAAAAAATTGGGCCGAGGCCTTTCTACCTGCCTCCACCTCCCCTCTAGCTGAGGCAGACGCCTTGGGGTTTCCACCATGACATAGGCCCACGGCCCATGCCACTTAATCGGGCCGAGGCCTTTCTACCTGCCTCCACCTCCCCTGTCTAGCTGAGGCAGATGCCTTGGGGTTTCCACCATGACATAGGCCCACGGCCCATGTGCACAGTTCTTTGTTCCTCTTCCCTCCTCCCTACATTCTGTTTGCCCTGGGGATAGTCAGTAAATTCCATCAAAAGCCGACCATGCTGGAGATGGATCACAGAGGTCCCTTTCCTACACTGGGGACAAGGAAGGCCATTTCCAGCTTCCCCCATCTTGGTGTATCAGCCCCCAACAATCTAAGCCTCAGACTGGCCTTAGGCTTGCCTGTCTCTGAGCTGGCAGCCTGCTCACCCAGGTTCTGTGAGCTGCTCTTCACCAGGTCCCAGGGCTGTCACTGGTGCCAGGCCTCGGCCCCAACCTGGCTCCAGCTCTGATCCTCCAGCTGCGCCCTGACAACACCCTGGAGCCGGTAGCTTGAGCCACCAAAGCCAAGACCCCAGGAAGGAAGCAGAAGGCCCTCCAGGCTGGCTCCATCTGGGGGCTCTGCCTCCATTTGCACAGTAGTTGCTGTCAGCACTGTATCCAGATCTTCTCCCTGGGTATGTGTGCCCAACCGTGGGCACTTCCCTTTCCCAGGCCTGTGACCTTCCTAGGAGAATTGCCCTGGAGTTTCTGGGGCTGTTCTGTAAGCACTGGATTTTACATCCCCCAGGCAGCCCTTAATCAATGAGTGATAGTATGGGAGAAGGAAAGTTTGGTTCTCTTGCTTGGAAGCAGGATAATCCTGGGGTATAATAGAAACTAACAGCAGACAAATACATTCTTTAAAATTATTATAATTACTTAAAAATTTAATATTACTTAATATTATTTTAACAATTTCGCATCTTAGCTGGTTTGGCTCAGTGGATAGAACGTCAGCCAGTGGACTAAAGGGTCCTGGGTTCGATTCTGGTCAAGGGCACATGCCTGGGTTTCAGGCTCGATTCCCAGTAGGGGGCATGCAGGAGGCAGCTGATCAATGATGTTTCTCTCTTTCTATCCCTCTCCTGTCATCTCTCTGAGAGAGAATAATGGATCGGCTGCCTCCTGCAAGTCCCCCTCTAGGGATCAAGCCCACAACTCGGGCATGTGCCCTTGACTGAATCGAACCTGGGACCTTTCAGTTCACAGGCCAATGCTCTATCCACTGAGCCAAACCGGCTAGGGCTCTTCATTGATGTTTTTATCTCTTTCTCTCTCTCCCTTTCTCTCTGAAATCAATAAACATATATATTTTTTAAAAAGAATATATTAGATAAGCAAAAAGGAAAAATATCTACCTGCAACCTCACCATGCATAGGTAAATAAACTCTCATATACATATGAAACACCTTTTTATATTTTTCTGTATATCTTTCTCTAAATGAACATATTGGTATCTATATCCATCTTGCAATATATGTCACTATATAAGTCTATATATCCTTATGTGTATATTCATGCCTGTCTTTCTCCATCTCCCTGTCTCCACATATCTGCTCTTGTGTCTGCATCTGTCTGTGTATTTGTGTTCTTCTCTTGCCCCTGCTCGACAGTGAACACATACAGCCCAGTGATGCGTTCTTCCTGAGCTGAGACCGTCACTAATGGCTGGAGTCAAATATATTCCCAGTTCCAAGTTTCACCATCACTTCTTTTTTTTCTTTTTTTAAATCCTCACCTGAGGATATTTTTCCATGGATTTTTAGAGAGAGTGGAAGAGAGAGGGAAAGACAGAAACAACGATGTGAGAGAAACACATTGATTGGTTGCCTCCTGCACGGGCCCCAGGCCAGGTAGGTGCCTGTGACCAAGGTACATGCCCTTGACCAGAATCGAACCTGAGACCCCTCTATCCGCTGAGCCAAACCAGCTAGGGCTTTACCGTCACTTCTGAGGCATCTAAGGATATGATCATCTATCTTTGGAATACCTCCTGGTGGCAACCACGTTCCATTCTCCTGAAAATGGGGCATTGTCAGCTCCTAGCCAAAAAGGAAAAACAGAGAAGCAGGAAATCTCACACATCTTCTAAGAAGGCTTTTTCTCTTCCTCTGCTGCACTTGCTCCAGAGCAACCAACAACAATACCAACAAAACCTGCCAGGTTTTCTGCAGATATTTGTTGAGTCTTGTCCCACTCACTAATTAAATACTGCTTTCCACCTGGATGAGTGGAACCATTGTGGTGGAAGAGTGCCACCTGTCACCTGCCACAGCCCTTAGCTCACCTGGAATGAATATGGCAGAGTAGGTGAGCTGTGCTGTGCTCTCCCAGTGAGATTTCAGGTGATCAAGATAACTTCTTTAGGTTCTCTTCCTTCCCTGTATCACATCCCCACTTTCTCCTGGAATCACTTCCAAACAAACTACTTGCACCCAGAATCGACTTTTGCAGGAACTCAGACTGAGACCAGCTACAAGTCAATGGGAGCACCTAGAAGCTTTAAACAGGGGATCAGATTGTACTGCTTGCAGCTGGGAATCCTAGCAGTCAAGGCAGGAGATTGGAAACAAAGAGGTCAGAGGGGAGATGAACAAGTTCATGTCCACAAGGGGTGGTGAGAGCTGACCCAGGTCAGTGTTGTTCTGTCTGATCCCAGAAACATTCAAGGTGTAAACCAAGTGAATCATAGGTCTGAGTAACACAGGAAGGAAGTTATTTGGGTATGTTCTTTGGGTTTTTTATGTGTGTTTTTAAAATTTTATTTATTGGTTTTGAGAGAGAGAGAGAGAGAGAGAGAGAGAGAGAGAAACAGGAACATCGACTTGTTGTCCCACTTACTTATGCATTCGTTGGTTGATTCTTGTGTGTGCCCTGATTGGGGAACTAACCTGCAACCTTGGAGTATCAGGATGATGCTCTAACAGGGCTGATGTTTTTGTTTTTAAAGAAGTGCAGTTTTATGTGCTTCCTGATCTTGCCATTTCTGGGATGCTCCAAAACTCTAGGAGGACAAAGGAGCATTTCACATCCTTCATCAGGGAATACAGTGACTTCCAAGAAGAGCGACTCCACCCTGACTGGCTGGTGGAATGGCCCAAGGCCAGTCCCAGCCGCATCAGAAGGAGGCCTGCCAGTGTGGCAATGATGTGTCACCTACTTGGTTTACTGCCTACGACTGGCTATTTCTGGGCAAGGCTGTGAGGTTTCGCAGTCTGGGCCAGTGTGGGTGTGTGGGCAGAATGGAACTGGGGATGAGGACAAAGACTGAGCAGAATGCCAAAGCTGGGAAACTGTGGGCTCTTTCCTTTACATGGTGGCCCCTCTCCACCCTTGCTCAGGTCAGCCCCTGCTTCTCTGGTCCTCACAGGGACAGGGGTTTCTAATGCAGTCCACTGCCAGCATGGCACTGCCCATTTCCACTGCAGCTTCGAGCTGGCCTACAGTTGTGGTTTCTGGCATGGCAGGGACATGGCCTGTTCCCCACACAACTGGTGAGTCACAGCATATGTGTCCAGTCTGTGGGCTGGTCACTTTCTCTCATTCATGCTGGAGTCCTGCCCCAGAGCCCAGTCATTAGACAGGCCCTGACTTGAACCCAGTTATTCTAGAAGCATTCCCACCCACTTGTGTCCAGGGAAACTGGGACACTGCTGGTGGTAAGAGACCTCTGCTTTGCCAGCAGTGTGGCTCAGTTGTTGAGCGTCGACCTGTGAACCAGGAGGTCACCACTAGATTCAGGTCAGGGCATGTGCCCGGGTTGCAGGCTCGATCCCCAATGGGGGGCATGTAGGAGGCAGCTGGTCAATGATTATCATCATTGGGGTTTCTATCTCTCTCTCCCTCTCCCTTGCTTTCAAAAATCAATAAAAAAAATATTTTTTTAAAAAGAAAAAAAAAGAGAGAGACTCCTGCTCTCGGGCCCCTTCTAGGCCCCGGCAAACAGGCCACACCCACTGACTCTCCTCTGCCCCCTCCTCTCTAAGAGACCATCAGAGCAACCCTGCTGCCCATAACAACAAGGGCCATTGGGAAAAACAATAAACAGCCAAGGAGGTGGATCATGGAAGTCAAAGAAACAGAGAATTCTTGTTCTAGTTCCCCCAAAGCACCAGCCTCATTGCTCCTGACAGCTGGTGTCTCAGCCAGTATCTGAGCCTGTGCTGTTCCCTTTCTAACACGGGTCATCTTATTCATGGGTCATCCCAGTCTGTTAGGAAACTGGTCCTAATAATGAAACCAAACTTGCTTTCCTATAATATTTTCTACCTTTTCATATGTTTATTGAGCATTTGTATTTCATTCACAAATATCATATCATTTTTTTCTAAATTTTCAAATTTATTGCTATAAAGTTGTGCCTAGTATTTTTTCTGTTAGATATCTATACATTGTTCTTCTTATTGAAAATGTTATTTTTATTTTCTTTTTTAAAAAATAAATCTTTATTGTTCAGATTATTACAGTTGTTCCTCTTTTCCCCCCCATAGCTCCCCTCCACCGGGTTCCCACCCCACCTCC
>NW_005367209.1:5411009-5422300 GCF_000412655.1 Myotis brandtii
TGAATTAGCATTTGGTTTGATTGGTCAAGTTTATTATTGGGTTTTGTTCTCAGTTTATTTATTTCTGCTTTTATCTTGAATAATTCCTGCTTAGACCTCCTTTGGATTTATTTTGCTGTTCACTTGCTAGTTTCTTAGGTTGAACACTTAATTCCGTCCTGGCTGGTGCTGGCTAAGCTGGTTGGGTGCTGTCCTGTTCGCTGAAAAGTTGCCAGTTCCATTCTGGGTCAGGGCACATGCTTGGGTTGCAGGTTCAATCCCTGGTAGGGGGAGTGCAAGAACCAGCTGATTAGTTTCTCTCTCTCTCTCTCTCTCTCTCCCTTCCTCTGTTGGTCCAATGCCAGACAGTCCAGTTTCTCTCTGTGTAAGTCTGGGTCCCCAAATTCTTGCCCAGAACTGGATTTCAGAGCAGTCGGGAGCTTGTATCTCTCTCCCGGTGAAAAAGACAGCAGTGTATCCAGCTGCCAGACCCTTTCACGGGCGCCTCTGTACCTCCACACTTCCACACCTCTGCACCTCCTACCGGACTCAATGTGCTTTTCTCTTTCCTTCTAGTTGTAGAATTTCCACTCAGCCAGCCTTCCTATGGTTCTGGGTGATATTTGTTTTGTCTTTTAGTTGTAGTTTTAATGTGGTTGTGTGTGGCAGCAAGTTCAGGTGTTTACCTATGCCGCCATCTTGGTTGTCTCTTTATTGTCTCTTTTTTATTATTTGATAACACTTTTTTAAAAAAGTTTATTTTGTTGTTTTTCCTTCAATGAATTAGCATTTGGTTTGATTGGTCAAGTTTATTATTGGGTTTTGTTTTCAGTTTATTTATTTCTGCTTTTATCTTGAATAATTCCTGCTTAGACCTCCTTTGGATTTATTTTGCTATTCACTTGCTAGTTTCTTAGGTTGAACACTTAATTCAGCCCTGGCTGGTGCTGGCTCAGCTGGTTGGGTTCTGTCCTGTTCGCTGAAAAGTTGCCGGTTCCATTCTGGGTCAGGGCACATGCTTGGGTTGCAGGTTCAATCCCTGGTAGGGGGAGTGCAGGAACCAGCTGATTGTTTTCTCTCTCTCTCTCTCTCTCTCCCTTCCTCTGTCACTAAAACTCAATTTTTAAAAATCTAAACACACACACACACACACACACACACACAAACTTGCCTGGCCGGCGTGGCTCAGTGGTTGGGCATTGACCTCTGAACCAGGTGTGGTCTCACTGTCCTGGGGTTCGTTTCTGGAAATGTTTGAACCTTTCAGTGTCCCTGCTTAGCAAACCTATGAAGTCAACACAGTGCTCATCGGGCTGCAGGAAGCTGGCACCTCCTCTTTTTGCCCTGGAGATTGTCCTTCTCTTTACATGTTTCAAAGGTAGCTTGGCTTTTCATAGCCCAGAGCATAAATTAAAGCACCAAGCTCATGTTTCCCATACTGTGTTCTATGGAACACCAATTCTGTAGATATTAACAGGAAAAGTTCCATTGGGGACTACTGAATTAATCAGAACTGACAAGTGTGGGCACCTCAGAGCTTCTGTATTACTTAGTGTGTTGACTGACTTTGTAAGAGGAGGAAAAAGCACAGTTGTGTTTCTCAAACTAATATGGAATACAACTCTTCTGTGGGACACCAGGTTAATGCTCCAAAACAGACACTGTATGCCATGCTGCCCAAAGCCCCATTTTCAAATATACTTCTATGAAGTCTTTTGTTTGTCTAGTCATATTTTATGTAGCCCAGTGGTTAGAGTCAGATCTTCACTCCACCCTCTCAACGTGCTTGTACACAATCCAGTGTTTCTGCTACTGCTCTGATTGTTACTGTCACAGATCAGATCAGCCTGCTACCTGTGTTCTCATGCGATGCACGGATAAGCACTTGGAAAGGACAGGACCAAGGACAGAGCCTTGCACTGTGCCTCTGAATAGGGAAGACACACACTGTTCATCCGTGGAATGACTTTGATTAGTAGGACCTGCCCAAACCAGCATTTGTCAGACTTCCTTGTGCAGGCGAATCATCTGGAAATATTGTTAAAATGCAGAATCTGACTCAGTGAGTTTGAAGTGGGGTCTGAGATTCTGCATTTGCAACAAGCCCCCCGGTGTTGTTGATCTGCCAGTCCGAGGACTATGTTTTGAGTACAAAGTATTAGAGCACTGAGTTGAGAAGGAACCTGAGGCAACATTTCTGCTCAGTGGGAAAGTGTGCCAAGATTCATTAGTAATGTCAGCCATGAGCAGAGGAGCAAGCTGTGAATATATGCCATCTTTGCCCTACAAATCTCTTTGTTGAAAATGATTCAAGACAGTAGAGAGAATATGTTATCCACACCATAGCATGTTATACAAGCATGAAGATGGCTCTATATATTCTAGATGGCCTAAATTCCAAGATATAATGTTATATGATTTAAAAGGCAAGGCTGGAGAATAACCTATATACACTTTGCCATTTGTGTGAAATAATCAATAGTCATGTACTCTCTGACACAATACCAAGAGTTGATAAAGCTGTGGAAAATGGGAACATTCTTACACTGCTGGTGACAATGTAAGCAGGTATAATCACTTTGGAAAGCTGGCATTATTATTAAAATTGAATACATTATACTTTATAACCCAGTGATTCTCTCTGGGTATACACAGGTGAGAAACTCATGCATCTCTCCACCAAGACCCATGGACAAGAATATTCACAGCAGCATTTTTATGTAACAGCCCCAAATTAAAAATGACTCCAATATCCCTCAAGAGGAAAATGGATAAATTGTAGTAAATTCCTAGTGAAATACTACACAATAATAGAATGACAAAACTACAGCTATATGTGGTTGAATATCACAAACAAAATGATGACTGAAAGAAGCAAGAGACAAGAGAATACACTCTGTATATTCAAAACAGGAAAAGGTAAATTATATCACTTAAGGATAGAAATGCAGGTGCTAAAGCTTCTTTCTCTCGCAAGGAAATAACTATCAGAAGAGTAAGAACCGGGGGCACCTAAAAGAATAAGACGGTTATGACTAGGGAGGGCCACACAGGGAACTGTGGGAAGGGAAATTCTCATTTCTATTCCTTCACCTAGATGTTGGTTAATTTTTTATTAAACTCTACATGCAAGGTTTTTTTCTCTTTATGCTATATACAACAAGCTCATGCGTATAACTATGTGTGATTATTGTAGATAATTTTTTTGGAAGGAGACACAGGAAACTAGTAATCATGATTATCTTATAAAGGAGAACTGGGCATTGGACAGGTTTACTTTTCATCTTATTTCTTTTTTAAAATCTATTTTTATTGATTTTAGAGAGGAAGGAAAAGGAAGAGAGAGATAGAAACATCAATAATGAGAGAGAATCATTGATTGGCTGCCTCCTGCATGCCCCTTACTAGTGATTGAGTCTGCAACCTGAGCATCTGCCCTTGAACGAAATTGAACCTGGGACCCTTCAGTCCGCAGGCCGATGCTCTATCCACTGAACAAAACCAACTAGGGCTCATTTTATTTCTTTAGTTTACTTTGAATGTCTTTACCAACTTTTTCTATTAAAAACAGTTAATTGAAAACCAGTATCTCCCATTGCCTGCCTGTCCTCCAGTTCTACAAATTAAAAAATAGCATCACTCTGCCTAAACATAGAACCTGTAACAGACATTATTTCATCCAATTCCCCTCATATCTTGGTGTAGGAGAGATTCCATTTTCCATTGAAGTTGGGCATAACCATGTGACTTGATCTTGCTAATGAAATATGAATAGAGGTGATATGTGCCACATCTGGGGAGAAGCCGTTAACAGTGATTGAGTATTCTCTGTCTTCCTTTCCTTCTGTGGTGGTGACCAATGGTGTGACAGATGGGGAAGCCTCTGTTAATTTGGGGTCCTGAATTTCAATGTACAGGTAATATGAGTGAAAAAGAAACATGTTGTTTTGAGCCACTTCCATTTTGGCATTATTTGTTATTGCAACATTACCTAACCTATACTGACTAAAATTGAGCCCTTGTTTTTCGAAGCGCACAGTTTTGTGAGGGCTTGAGCAAGTTCATTTTCCCTTTCCTGGCCTTTTAACCTATTTCCTCTAGGGAAAGATAAATGACCATAAGTAACCACGGTGGGTTTTTTAGGTATCTAAAAGATGAAAGTCAGATTCCTCTGAAGTTTAAAGAAAATCCAAATTGATGGTCATCTGCAGAAAGGACTGACTTACACATTTTCCTATAGGTGAACTCTTAGGTGAGTAGTATGTCTTCTTGTGGGGAGGAAGACAGTGGAGATTAGGAGAGGGACAAAGGATGCTCATAGACTTACTTAGTCCTGAAGGGATTTTTTTCTTGCCAGTTCCTCTGCATTTCCTTTCCCATAACCTAGAAGGCTAGTGGAGAGTGAGGTCTCTGTGTGGCTCACAGACCTAAAAATCTGCCACCTCAGTATTTTTGAAACTTACCAAATGGCAAGAATTACCCAGGTAATGATTGAAAATACAGATCCCCAGCCCAGCTGGCGTGCATCGACCTATGAACCAGGAGATCATGGTTCGATTCCTGGTCAGGGTATATGCCCGGGTTGTGGGCACAATCTCCAGTGTGTGGGGCATGCAGGAGGCAGCCGATCCATGATTCTCTCTCCTCATTGATGTTTCTATTTCTCTTTACCTCTCCTTTCCTCTCTGAAATCAATAAAAATATATTTTAAAAAACACAAATCCCTGCAACCTACTTTGAACCTAATATTCAAAAAGCAGTAAAGAATAAAAATCAGTGGGTCTAAGAAAAATAAGCCGGGAAAAGGGGAATGACTTTGAGGAGACTCAGAAAGATCCTAATTGGAAATGGGCACATAGTGCACCAGAAACTCCATTGTGTTACACACCGTTCTTCTGGTTGTAAACTTTAGCAGCTTAAAAAAGAAAAGAGATCTGCCCTGGCTGGGTGGCTCAGTTGGTTGGCGTGTTGTCCCGAATGCCAAAAGTTTTCAGGTTCTATTCCCAGTCAGGGCACATACCTAGGTTTCAGGTTTGATCCCGGTTGAGGTGTGAAAGGGAGACTGCTGATCAATGTTTCTCTCTCACATCGATGTTTCTCTCTCTCTCTCTCCTCCCTAAAATAAATAAAAAAATAAAGTAAACAAAACATAATCATTATAACTATTTAATTCAGCTCAGTATTACCCTACCAAGCAGGGCAAAAAATAACACTATAGAGGTTCTAAATAACAGTTAATAAATTGATTTGTTAATTATAAATAAAAATAATTATTTTATTTATAATAATTTTTATTTTCAATTATATGTGGAAACATACACTATGCAATTATATTCAGCATCCAAGGGACACTGGAAATATGCACTCTTTATTAAACTACAGAAATAAAAACAAAATCAGTATATTTCCCAAAAAGAAAAGGGGGTGAAAATCATGATGAAAGTGAAAGAAGTTTAAATTTTTGAAAAGGCCTAAATAAGTAAAATGTGAGTTTAGAAAATAACATTTATTCGAAAAACTAAGTCCAATGAGAAATTGTAAAAGCTACATGTATTAGTTATCTATTAATGACTGGTATATTACCTCAAAATTTAGCAACTTAACACTATAATAAGTACTCATTATCCCACATGGTTTCTGTGGGTGGGTCAGGAATTTGGGGGCAGCTTAGCTGGGTGAATGATGAAGATGGGGGTGGGGCTGCTGTCATCTGAAGGCTTGACAGGCTGGATCCACCTAGAATCACATGGCGATGGGCACGAGGAAGGCCTCAGTTCCTCAGGCCCTGACAGCTGGCTTCCTCCAATTGAGTAATAGCAGATGACACGAGCCAAGCCTCAGAGGCCTTCCATCATCACTTCTTTCTAAACATATGACCAGAAACAGCCATTTCTTGTTCTGTTTTTTAATTCTCACCCGAGGATATGTTGAGAGAGAGAGAGAGAGAGAGAAAGAGAGAGAGAGAGAGAGAGAGAAAGAAACATCAATGTGAGAGAGAAACATGGATCAGTTGCCT
Source organism: Myotis brandtii (assembly GCF_000412655.1). NCBI lineage: Eukaryota > Metazoa > Chordata > Mammalia > Chiroptera > Vespertilionidae > Myotis > Myotis brandtii. The sequence goes on from NW_005367209.1 coordinate 5,417,005, forward strand.
CCCATACTCACCCCAACCCCAACCTAGGGATGTGCCCTGACCAGGAATCAAACCCACAACCTTTGGGTGTATGGGATGACACTCTAACCAACTGAACTACCCAGCAAGGACCATCATCATTTCTATTATTCATTACACAGGTCACCCCCCAACCCCATTCGATGTGGGAGGGCTCTGGAGCTGGAACATCAGGAGGCAGGGATCTCTGGGGACCATCTTGGAGACTGAATGTCATACTGATACCGTTGTAATTAACCTAGTTATTAATAACAGGAAAGGAGCAAAGGGAAGGCCACATTTTTTAGGCATGTTATTTGTGCAGCTTTGCTGGGAGCTACCGATCTATTCCTGGTAGATCCTTGGAGGAAGGGACTGAACAGGGTGGAGAATAGACGCATGCCCAGTCAAGTCTGGGTGACATAGGAAAGGTACTTGTCTGTCAGTCACACCTGGGAACAGGTCATTGGCCAGAGTAGGCCTGGCCACTGCAAGCAGAGGAAGATTTGAGATATTTAATCTCCTTAACAAAGGAATTGGCTTTCTTGGCTCCTGGCACTCTTGGTTTGCTCTTGGTTTCTCTTGGCACTCTCTTGGATCCCCTGCATTCATCCATACCATGTGGACCCCACACACAATGGACTAATGGACTACAACTAGCCTGATGATATACTGAACCCAATCCTGACATGGAACAGAAACTTTGAATCTGGCTTTGATTTTAGCTCTACTGAATCCCTACCTGCATTTCTTTCAGGACTAGATTAAGGGAAGTGGAGCTTTGGAAACCCAGGGATGTAATTCCCCACAAATAAAAATCACTCATCCTCCAGTGCCAATCTCAGAAAACTGCTTTTTGCCCTAGGCAGTTTTGCTCAGTGGATAGAGCGTCAGCCTGTGGACTGAAGGGTCCTGGATTCAATTCCAGTCGGAGGCATGTACCTGGGTTGCAGGTTCGATCCGCAGTAGGGGGCGTGCAGGAGGCAGCTGATCAATAATTCTCTTTCATCATTGATGTTTCTGTCTCTCTTTCCCTCTCCCTTCCTCTCTGACATCAATAAAATATATATTTTTAAAAAACAAAAAAAAAACCCAGAAACCAAACCTATGCATAAAGGATACTCAGTGAGGAGGTCAAAAAGAATAGATAAGGGTAGGAAAGTCTTGCTAGAGGCAGCTGAGGAGAGACTGAAAGAAGGTTTTTAGGACACTTGACTCTCCTAGCCTGTCCTAAAATAGGCAGGAAAGCTTCGGGAACCCGCTTCATCTTCTGCCTTCATTCTCTGTGGCCCGGTCACCTTGGCTGGGCCCCTTACTTCCACCCCAGGAAGTCTGGGACAGAGTTTTCTAGAATACTGCTTCTCAGTGGGGCCCTTGAACCAGCAACGTCTGTCTATGAAGCTCGTTAGAATGCAGTCTCAGGACTCACCTTGGGCCCACTGGGCTGATTCAGCATCTGCATTTAAAATTTATATATATATATTTCAAAGAGGAAGGGAGAGGGAGAGAGAGATAGGAACATCAATAATGAGAAAGATTCATTGATCGGCTGCCCCCTGCATGCCCCATCCTGGGGATAAAGCCTGCAACCCAGGCATGTGCCCTGACTGGGAATTGAATCATGACCTCCTGGTTTATAGGTTGACACTCAAGCACTAAGCCATGCCAGCCTGGCCCAGCGTCTTCATTTTAACAAGATCCCAGGGGATCTGGGTGTACATTAGCATTGCTTTATAAGAAATAGCACATTTCTTTCTTTGCCTTTTAATTTATGACATATCTTAAATATCCAAAGAAGTATGAGAATAATGCAGCAAATGCTTAGGAACCTACAGCTCACATATTACAAGTATTAGCATTTTGACAAATTTGCCTCAGATCTACTTTTTTCCCCTTAATAAAACATCAGATGTGTAGTTTCTTCCCACACCCACCCTCCTGCCCCCTCAGTTCTCTTCTCTTCCCTGGAGATAGCTGCTGCTATGAAGTTGGTATGTTTCATCCCCTGTACTTTATTTGCAACTTTATTACAAACTAGAGGCCTGATGCACGAAATTCGTGCAAGAGTAGGCCTTCCTTCCCCCGGCTGCCAGCACCAGCTTCCCTTTGGCACCCGGGACCTGGGCTTCCCTCGCAGCCTCGGCTTCATTCGGAAGGTCGTCTGGTCTAATTAGCATATTATGCTTTTATTATTATAGATGGTAGAATCCATAAACACAGAATTGTTTTGTGTCATTTCATTTTACATAAATAGTATCACACCCTATGGCTCTTTCTGCAACTTGACTATTTAACTCAGCATTGAGTCTTAAAGGTTTATTCGTGTTGATGTACATAGGCGGAGTTCCCTCATTTTCATAGCTGTGTAGAATTCCTTTGGTTGCATTTTGTGAAATGTTTCAGTTCTCCAATTGAGTGACAGTTAGGCTGTTCTCAATTTTTTGCTATTACAACAAAAAAATAAAGCTGAAATGGACATTTCAGTCTCTGTGCACATATGTGTTTCACAATTGCAGATACGTGGAAGGGGATTTTCTGAGTCACCTCATATTTAGATCTTCATTGGATATTGTCAATTGCTTTACAAAATGGTTGAGCCAATTTACTCCAGTCAACCATGTGTAAGCTTTCTTCTAGTTCAAATCCTCATCCACACTTGACTGTGTTCCTGTGACCAGGAATTGAACCGGTGACCTTTCAGTGTACAGGACGATGCTCAATCAACTGAGCCACATCGGCCAGGATTGTATAGGTGTTTTAGACACTGTGGGTGGCTAACCAAATACTTGTTCTAACCCTTTATGTCTGGCTTACTTCTAGTATAGATTTGGAATATGCAAACTGGTAGAGAATTTTTTAGTTTATTTGAGCCAAACTGACTATAATTGCCAGGAAGCAGGATCTCAAATGCTTTCAAGACCTGACAATATGCAGTTTTTTAATGCATTTGGAATTTAGGAGGGAACATAGCAAAGATTAAATGAAGACCAGGAAAGCAATTATCCCACCAGAAGGGTCTGCTTCTGGGGGAACCCAAAAAAGAAGTCTGTGTTTTATAAAATGGTTGATGAATTTGAACTTATCACTTCCTTTTTTTCTGAATCTACTGAGGTGACCATATGGTGTTTGCTTCTTTAATCTGCAGTTAAGTAAACTATATTGCTATCTTCTAATGGTCCAATTAATGACATCTTTGTCTTCCTGGGATAAACACTCCTTGGTAATATTTGTTTTCAATGTTACTTCAATAACATTGCTGCAATTGGTTAGCTAAGCGTTTATTCATAATCGTTACATCTATATAAGTGACACTGAGCTATCGCTTTTCTTCTTTCAATGACTGTCCTTTCTGGCTTGGAGTTAGGGTTACACGAGCAGTAGCTAGTGTCCAGCCTCTTACCCATTGTCGACTCTTGTTTCTTGGTTTGAGTAAGAGAGGTTTTCTGTTCCTTGAAGGTGATAAAAGTGCACATGAGGACATCTGGATGTGGTGAAGTAATCTGTGGCTAAAATTTCTTATTCAAACTCAATTTCTTTAATGTATAGTAAGTCTAGTCAGGTTTCTCATTTCATGAAAAATTTTTGGTAACTGATGTTTTTCCAGGTAGCTACCTACTTTATCTCATTTTCCAAACATACAGTTTAAAATACAGAGTTCAAAACTTCAGAAGGACAACTGCTTCTCTGCCCTCCCTTGTCAGAGTTGGGCAGACATGGATAGGTGCAAAGAAAAAAAGATGCTTTTATTTGTTTCTGATGAGCCCCAACTTCAAGAAGACACAGGGGACCCTAGCCGGTTTGGCTCCATGGACAGAGCCTTGGCCTGCAGATCAAAGGGTCTCAGGTTCAATTCCGGTCAAGGGCACATACCTTGGTTGCAGCTCCTCCCCAGCCCGGGCCCTGGTCTGGGCTCATGCAGGAGGCAAACAATCGATGTGTTTCTCTCACATTGATATTTCTCTCTGTCTTTCCCTCTCTCTTCCACTCTCCCTAAAAATCAATGGAAAAATATCCTCAGGTGATAATACGTAAATTAATAAATAAATAAATACTTTTACTGATCTCAACTTCAGTTTAAAAAAAAAGAAGACATGGGGAAGAGCCACTAATTTCTCAAATACTCCTAGTTATACTCATTGTAACTTTTTAAAAGCTCACTAGATCACCTGGATGTTCTGAGTGTGTAGGGACAGGTGAACAGAGGTCCTCAGGCCGGGTAGGAACGCCAAGGGTGATTTCAGGCAAAGGTAACACTGCCTGGGCAGAGAGGAGGTTTTCCTAGCTGGGCTCAGAGATAAGGCAGGACGCTCACCTGGCACTACCTGGCACAGAGGCTGTGGCCATGTGATGGAGACCTGGAGCCAGGTCAAGGAGGTAGAATTTTATCCTGGAGTTAGTTGGCCTTCCACCTTTGGTCAAATGCATCATTTTGGAGAGAATTACAGGGAAGAGAGGAGGAAGAGACAGACATTTTCTTGCTTTTTTTTTTTCTCCCCAGAGGGAGGCCCTTTATTACAGGCGGGAGGGGGGGGGAGAGGGTGACCTGACAGGCAGAGCCCCTTCTATTCACTGCCTCTTCTTGCTACTTTTAAGCCCAGTTTCAAAGATTGCTTGGGGGCAAAGGAGAGATAAGGTCAGGAAGAGGCAATGGGGGCAGTGTCCCCAGAAGAGCTGAGTCTCAGGTATGAGCAGGATGTAGAAAGCCTGCAGTTAAGTGGAGGCTTTGGCTTGGGTTGTTGGGAGGAAAGGTTGTGCATGTGGCCTTGAACAAGAATGCCCAGGGGGTTTGGGAAATCCAGGCCTTTGCAGCTGTGTGACCTCCGGCAAGTTACTTAACTCCCAAAGTCTTGGAATACCAGACTGTGACCTCTTCTTTTCTTTTCTTTTCTTTTAAATATGTTTTTTTTTTTTTTTAGGCAAAGAGGAAGGGAGAGGGATAAAGAGATAGAAACATTGATGAAAAAAAAAAAAGAAGCATTGCTGAAAGAGGAACATCATAGATCAGCTGCCTCCTGCACACCCCTTACTGGGAATGGAGCCAGCAACCTGGGTGTGTGCCCTAACCAGGAATCCGACCGTGACCTCCTGGTTCATAGGTTGATGCTCAACCACTGAGCCACACAGGCCAGGCTGATTTTTCAAGAGAAGCATGAAATCAAGCTTTCCAAGTGAAACCTCCCAATTTAAGAAAAAATGTTTTTATTGATTTTTAGAGAGAGAGAGGAAGGGAAACGAAGAGAGAGCAAGACACAATGATGTGAGAGCATAACATTGATGGGCTGCCTCCTGCATGCATGCC
>NW_005367209.1:5422601-5436028 GCF_000412655.1 Myotis brandtii
TAGGAGTCCAGACACGAAATATAATTTTGAAAGGCATTTGGGGGTCAGAGGAGCCTAGTTTAAAGGAAACTAAGATCTAAGATCTCCTCGTCTCAGGACCCCATGGTTTTTTTTGTTTGTTTGTTTGTTTTTAACACAAATTGTCCTGAGGAGAGGCAGAGATATACACTTCAAAGGGTCAGGGTTTCGTATACAGAGGCATTGTCAGATTTGGGGGAATTAGCCTATGGCTGTTCAGGTGTTTGGCCAGTAGGAGGCAATAACATGTAGATTAAGATGCCCTGAGCTGACCTAACCGGTTTGGCTCAGTGGATAGAGCGTCGGCCTGCGGACTGAAGGGTCCCAGGTTCGATTCTGGTCAAGGGCACGTACCTTGGTTGCGGGCACATCCCCAGTGGGGAGTGTGCAGGAGGCAGCTGATCGATGTTTCTCTCTCATCGGTGTTTCTAACTCTCTATCCCTCTCCCTTCCTCTCTGTAAAAAAATCAATAAAATATGTTAAAAAAAAAAAAAGATGCCCTGAGCTGTCTGGCAGCCAACAATCAATTTAATGTGTCCTATTCGGGTTTGGGGAAATGCCATCAGCCTTTCCCAAAATCAGCCCTGCTGTCATGCTGGAATTGGTTTCCGGCAAAAATCTATATGTATTAAAAGGCTAAGCGACTGACTGACTGGTCAACCGGCCAACTGGCTGGGAGTTACGATGCACACTGACTACCAGGGGGCAGACGCTCAACGCAGGAGCTGCTGAGCGACAGCAAGTTTGCAGAGTGCACTCTCACACTCTGGGACCCCTTGGAGGATATTGGAGAGCTGGTTTCGGCCAATCCCTGCAGGCCAGGCCGAGGGACCTCATCTGCCAGAGAGACCCCACCCACTCTGCAGACACCCTTTGAGCCATGGTGCTGCCCCAGGTGTGGCCAGCCGGGGAGGAACCACGGGAGGTTGGCTCTAGGGCATGTCCAGCCAGTCTTGCCCAGTCCCGCCCCACCAGCCACCTTCTAATTAATTCCCTTTCAATGTGCACGAATTTGTGCACCAGGCCACTAGTCTTTTTAATAAAAACTTAATAAAAGGTTAGTTTTTGCAGCCTTGGCTGGTTTATAGGGCTCTAGAGGCCTTGAACTTCTGGCCCTTGGAGCACAGGTAGGATTTGATGTGGTTGTGAGGGGCTTCTGGGACCTTCCGGAAATGCCTGTGCATCTCTCAGCCTTTGTGAGGACCAGACAGCAGGATCGTGCCACTGTCCTTGGGGGAGTCCAGGGTCAGACTGCCCAAGGTGAGAATCTTGCCCTGGCCTTGAGAATGCAGCTCCAGGTGCAGCTCCTCAAAGGAAGTGCACACACCTTCAGTTTGGACGAGTCCTGCGTGCCCACGTTATTGGTTATAGTTTCTACAACCACAGAGGTTTCGCCTCCAGCCAGGAAGCTTCCTCTTTCGGATCATCTGGGAAAGGGACAGAGGCAGCTGGTTGGTGCAACTCATGAACAAACAACCTCTTCAGCACTACTTGGCTGAAGGTGGGGTTGGCTTGTCTGGCTAGAAACCTGTACAGTTTGACCAACAGCCTTAGGCGGATGTCCTGGCTCTAGGGCTCCTCGCACCGGACTTTGGGTCATTGTTGTGGTGCATGTGGGCTCATTCCCATGATGGCGCCTCCTGCTTCACCAGGTCAGGAAAGTGACAATCGGTTTTAAAAATTGTGCTAAATTCTGAGAGAAGGATTTGGGTGCAAGTGGTTTGTTTGTGAAGTGAGCTTGGGGCATGCTAGGAAGGGAGTGAGGAAGTGAGAGAGGGAAAGGAAGACAGCCAGGTATGGGTGGGCCATCCCATCAATTACTACTGTGGGCTACTGCAGCCAAAGCCTGCTGAGAAGCTCTGGGAACCAGCATAGAACGCCAACTCTGAGTTATCCCGCCAGAAGGATGGGAGGGGAGCTGGGGTGTTAAGATACCACCTCGTGGGTGGCAATAATTACCCCTACAGGGCCTGTCACTAGTGCTTCCAACAGTTTTCCCCTTCCAAGCCCTTAGGCACAGAACCACACTGGCTGGCAGGTGAGTCTGTAGAAACACACTGAAAAGATAAGATCCAAGGGATGCAGACATTTAATCTTTTCCATAATCTTGAGAAAGGTACTCGTTATGGGACCTCAGGCAGTACTTATCCTTTCTGAGCTTAGGTGTCTTATCTGTCATATAGGGACAATAATTGTGCCTATATCGGTTTGTTGTGAGAGTTAATCAAGAGTAACAATTGTAAAGTCTTTGGAACAATGAGTAAGTACCTCCATCACAGTAAAGTGCTCAATAAATCTTACTGCTACTACTGTTATTTTTCACTATGATTATAATTGGCCCATTTCACAGGTGAGATATCTGATGCCCAGGGAGGAAGATTTTGTGGTTGAAAAAATTAAATAGTTAAGCCCTGGCCAGTTGCTCAGTGGTTAGGGTTTTGGCCCCCAGACCAAAAGGTTTCGGGTTCAATTCCTGGTCAAGGGCACGTACCTCAGTTGCAGGCTTATTCCCCAGCCCAGGTCAGGGCATGGGCACATGTGGGAGGCAACCAATTGAGGTGTCTCTCACATTGCTGTTTCTCTCTCTCTCCCCCGCCTCCATCCGCCCCTTCCACTCTCCCTCCAAAGACCAATGGGAAAAATATTCTTGGGTGAGAATTTTAAAAATAATAATTAAATAGTTAAAAGAAACTGGCATGGATATTCCATCTCTTCCAAGCTCACATAGCTGGGTTTTTCCAGTCTGGAGGGATGATAGAATGCCGTTTTTTTCATGCCTGTCCTCATTGCCATAGCATAAATTTATCAGTCACATCCAGACTTTTTCATCACTTTCTTCTTCTTCTCTCTCTCTTTTTTTAATTCTCACCTGAGGATATTTTTTTCCATTGATATTTAGAGAGTGGAAGGGAGGGAGAGAGAGAGAAAAGCATCAATGTGAGAGACATTGATTGGTTGCCTCCCTCATGGGCCCTGATCTGAGCCGAGGGATCAAACCTGCAACCTAGGTATGTGCCCTTGACCAGGAATAGAACCCTCGACCCTTCGGTCTGCTGGCCAATGCTCTAACCACTGAGAAACCGGCTAGGGTTATACTCTTTAGAGGACTGTCCTACATCTCTATGGGCCATGGGAACTGCTCTGCCCACAAGAAAGGACAGGAGCTTATTTCTTGGCTGACAAGTGCTGGAGCATGAGCACCCTGCTCCCTTGTAGCTATAATTTATGTGCCAGCCCTCCCCTTTAGGATCAGGCTAAGGCCTCAAATCACCCCTGTCTTAGGTCCTGTTCCTTTCTTATTCTGTTTCCCCCACTGCCTTAACAATGTCTCCTGGGAGCCGTTCCTTCATAAATCACTTGGAAACAAACTTATCTGAGGTCTGCTTCTGGGAAATCTGATCAGAGACATTGGTTCTTAAGAATGATATACAAGGCTCTCAGGAGTTTGGTCTGACCTCTTCCTTTAGTTTCCTGGTGCTTGACATCTGTGAATGAACCATGCCTGTATAGTCTTGTGGATTGCCTGGAGAAGAGAAAATTTGACTGCCAAGTGAGACATCACACTGTAGGTGAGCCAAGAAACTCATGGGAATGGAGCAGGGGCTAACCTGAGAGCAGGTGGGAAGAAGTGACCAAAGAGAGAAGGGCAATGTGAAGATTTAAGCACAAACATCAGAACTTAAAATCCAACGAAGATACTAAAAGTCACTGGTAATTTTACCATCCATAGAAAATTACTATAAATATTGATATTGTATTATATTCCTACTAGAGGCCCAGCACGTGATTGAAATCACGAGAGGAGGCGCCCACTCTGGGCCGCCGGAGCCGCCCTGCTGGCTCGGACAGGCCCCGCTGTGTCTGTCTCCGTCTCCGCTCTGGGGCCTCACCTGCGTGTGCAACCTCCTCCTGTCTGGTCGTGACCCATTACGGCGTTCTGGCCTAATATGCATATTACCTGCTTATATATATAGATTAGTTACATATTGCTGTACAACAAATGATCTAAAAAAGCAGAGGCCTAAAACAACAATAACTATTAACTCACTTACTTTTGGTGGGTCAGGACTTCTGGAGCAGCTTAGCTAGGTGATTCAGGCTCAGGGTCTCAGGATTGTACAGTCAGCTGAAGGTCTGACTTGGACTGAAGGATCCTCTTCCAAGATGATATGCTCACATCAACTGTTGTCAGAAGGCCTCAGTTTCTTGCCACAGGAACCTCTCCATAGGGCTGCTTGAGCATCCTCCAAACATGGCTGCTACCTTCTCCCAGGTACTAGGGTGGGTATGGGAGGCAACCAATTGATGTGTCTCTCTCACATTGATATTTTCTCTCTGTCTCTGTCTCTGTCTCTCTCCCTCCCATCCCTAAAAATCAATGGAAAAAATATCCTCGGGTAAGGATTAACAAAATGAAACAAAAAAGATGCATAGGAAAAATAGTCCCTCTTCTTCATTTGGGTATTACCATAAATGCATGTTACACCTGGACCCATGGAGCCATCTTGCAACCATGAGGGTACTTAGGCTGATATGTTGATGAAATGGATGAGATGGGATGGAAAGATGAAAATCACTTACCTCTGGGCTTCTTATTAAACAGCAGGGAGAATACATTTTTATTACCTCTTTATGTATTTTATTCTTTATACATAAATAGGACCCAGCATTCTTTGTTATTTTCAGCCAAAAGTAATCTAATTTATATATATTTTAATCTGCTTTTGACTTAGATTTTGTGAACACTTTTTTCTGTTATTTGATATTTTTGTACATCATCAAATAAAATGATTGCATAGCACTTGTGCTGAAATGTACTTAACAATTTCCCTGTTATTCGACATATAAATTTCTAATTTTTTTCTAATTTTTATTATTACAAAAAATATATGTAACATATTTTTAAATGAAAAAAACACATTCTAAGTTGCCAATAATTATTTTTTAAAAATATATTTTATTGATTTCAGAGAGGAAAGGAGAGGGAGAGAGAGATAGAAACATCATTGATGAGAGAGAGTCATCTATTGGCTACTTCCTACACGCCCCACACTGGGTATTGAGCCTGCAACCCAGGCATGTACTTCCTACATGCCCCACACTAGGGATTGAGCCTGCAACCCAGGCATGTGCCCTGACCTGGAATTGAACCGTAATCTCCTGGTTCATAGGTTGACGCTCAAACACTGAGCCACAGAGCCGGGCTCATTTTTCATATTTTGAGAGAACTCCATATTTTTTTCATAGTGGCTATACCAGTTTGCATTCCCATCAACAGTGCCCAAGGGTTTTCATTTGTCCACATCCTCCCCAACACTTGTTTATTGATTTATTAATAGCCATTTTGACAGGTGTGAGGTGATGTCTCATTGTGTAACATTAAAAGGTGAGTACCTTTAAAGTTTTACAATATATATTACTAAGATTTCCAGAAAGGTTGTGCCAGTTAAAATTCCCACCAATGTGTGGGAGAATTTCCATTTTCTCACATCTTTATCAATACTGGGTATTATGCTTTCAGAAATTTTTTTAAAAAATATATTGTATTGATTTTTTACAGAGAGGAAGGGAGAGGGATAGAGAGTTAGAAACATTGATGGGAAAGAAACATCAGCTGCCTCCTGCACACCTCCCACCGGGGATGTACCTGCAACCAAGGTACATGCCCTTGACTGGAATCGAACCTGGGACCTTTCAGTCCGCAGGCCGACGCTCTATCCACTGAGCCAAACCAGTCAGGGCGCTTTCAGAAATTTTTGCTGATTTGAGAGGCAAAACACCAAGAGGAATGAGGAGAATACCCCCCTTCTATACTTTAGTTCTTCTGGCAGACTGGACTAATACTAAAATAAAATTGACACAAGGCTAGATTAACAGGAAGGAAAAAACACACAATTTAATGTGTGCACACAGGAGAATAGCAATAGGACGTTTAGGTTATAAAATGAGGTTCAAAGAAATTATTGACGTAGGCATCCTTTTATACTTTTTAAACAAAGAATAATAAATTTGTGAGAAATTGACAGGACAAAGAAAGTTAGTGCCCATTAGAAAGGAATCTAAGCAAGGTTTAGGTTTAGGCAGTAAATTAGTAAAGGAGGTACAAGGTTTGTTTATACAAGCTTTTTTAGACTGGATTTAAAAAAACTCTTGGGATAAGGTTATCTTTCAGCCTCCAGGAGCAGGGAGAAACCCTGTCACACAGAGAATTATTTTCTGCATTTCCAGAGTCAGAGAGTTCATCCTGCTCCCACTAGAAACCCTGCACAGAGAATTATTTTCTGCATTTCCAGAGTCAGAGAGTTCATCCTGCTCCCACTGCTTCTCCAATGATTTTAATTCAAAAAATCAATATGCCATTAGAGCATATCTTGGGCCCTGACAACATGCCATTGTGGTGTGTGTGTGTGTGTGTGTATTATTGATTTCAGAAAGGCGGGAGACGGGGAGAGAGAGAGAAACATCAATGACGAGAGAGAATCATTAATTCCTACCTTCTGTAGGTCCCACACTGGGGATCAAGCCCATAACCCGGGCATGTGCCCTTGACTGGAATTGAACCTGGGACCCTTCAGTTTGCAGGCCGACGCTGTATCCACTGAGCCAAACTGGCCAGGACTGTTGTGTGTTTTTTGTGTGTGTGATTTTTTTTTTTTAATTTTTAGAGAGAAAGAGGAAGGGAGAGACTAACATGGATTTTTTGTTCTACTTATTTATGCATTCATTGGTTGTTTTTGGTTGTTTCTTGTATGTGCCCTGACTGGGGATCGAACCCACAACCTTGGCCTATCAGGACAACCCTCTAACCAACTGAGCTATCCAGCCAGAGCCTATTGTGTTTTGATTTACATTTCCTTATGACCAGTATTTGTCATGATAAAAATTAGAGATTATAAAAATGTTGTATCTTAATTATTTTTATCACTTAAGAAATCTGTATTTAAAAATCTAATTGTGGACTCTATTTTTATGCCCTGAGTAAGCATATAAGCTTTTCCACATCTATCTTCTGTTTATAGAAACCAAGTAGAAAAGACACTATGGGGAACAAACAGGACAGTTAGCAGCTTGGGGACAGCATTTTGACATGTGGTGACAGAAGATTGCTCTAGCAGAGAATGTCCTAAGAGGCTGTCCAATTGTCCGAAGGAGTGCCTGCAGAACAGTGGCGAGGCAACCCCCAAAGGCAGCCATCACCTTTTTCTAACATGGAATTCCACATCTCGGTATTTTGGATCTAGATTCTAGAATAAACTTTTTATTAAAAGAAAATCAGGCCTGGCCAGTGTGGCTCAGTGGTTGAGCATCAACCTATGAACCAGGGGGTCACAGTTTGATTCTGGGTCAGGGCACATGCCTGGGTTGTGGGCTTGATTCCCAGTGTGTAGCATGCAGGAGGTCGCCGATCAATGATTCTCTCTCTCTCTCATCATTGATCTTTCTCTCTCTCTCTCCCTCTCCCTTCTTCTCTGAAATCAATAAAAATATATTTAAAAAAAGAAAATCAGAACAAACAAATAAATATAGATCTCACCTATCCAGAGACTGAACACCATGCTAAATGTCTCAGGAGGCTTTTCCCACGAAGAACTACTTGTCCTGAGTTGATGGAGGTTCAGTTAATTCATGTTCTCCCCATCTTCTCTTTTCCATTCATTAAACAAAAATATTCTATCAAAAACCTACCATGTGTTCTCTGGCTGTTGTGGCTCAGTGGATTGGAGCATCGTCCCGTGTACCAAAAGGTTGTGGGTTTGATTCCTGGTCAGAGCACATACTTAGGTTTTGGGTTCGATCCCTGGTCCGGGAGTGTAGGAGGCAACCAATCGATGTTTCTGGCAGAGGATTAAAAAACAAAACAAAAAACCCCACCATGTGCAAAAATGAGTATAGGTCTGATAGGGTTGCTAGATTTAGCAAATAAAAATACAGGAAGCCCAGTTAAATGTGAATTTCAGATAAATAATAACCAAGTTTTAGTATAGTATAGTGTGTCCCCAATATATATGGCACCCTAGTTAGAATGACTCCTACTTGTGTATTCTTTCCATTTCCTTGAGAAGATAAGTATCTTCTGATACTTATCTGAGGCTGTTCTGAGAACCACATAAAAATGAAATGCAATCCTTATACAAAAGACTTGCACAAGGATGTTTGCTGCATATTGTAATAAATGGTGGTATTTGTGCAATGGAACACTGTGCAGCAGTGAGAAAGAATGAACCACTGCCTGGCTGCATTGAACATCCTCCCATGCATGGTCACTGGCTCAATTCCCAGTCAGGGCACATGCCCACGTTGCAGGCTTAATCCCCCAATTAGAGGGTATGTTTCTCTCTCATCATTGATGTTTCTATCTCTCTCCCTTGGCTTTCCCCTCTAAAAATAAATGGGGAGATAAAAAAACAAAAAAACAAACAAAGAATGAACTACTGCCATTTGCCAAGACACAGATGACTATCAGACATAATGTTGGGTGAAAGCAGCTAACTCAAAGAGCATATGTTGTATGATTCTGTTTATACAGAGTTAAAAAAAAAAAACAGCCCTCACCGGTTTGGCTCAGTAAATAGAGTGCTGGCCTACGGACTGAAGGTCCTGGCTTTGATTTCGGTCAAGGGCACAAATCTCAGTTGCAGGCACCATCCTGGCCCTGGTGGGGGCCTTGCCAGAGACAACCAATCGGTGTGTCTCTCTCACATTGATGTTTCTCTGTCTTTCTGTCTCTCTTCCTCCCTTTCTCTCTTTCAAAAAACAAAAAACAAAGGCAAAAAATAAACAAATAAATAAGCTTGGCTGGTGTGGCTCAGTGGTTGAATCTATGAAGTAGGAGGTCACGGTTCGATTCCTAGTGAGGGCACATGCCCAGGGTTGGAGTGCAGGAGGCAGCCGATTATTGTTTCTCTCTCATCAATGTTTCTATCTCTCTCTCTTTTCCTTCCTCTCTCTCTCAAAAAAAAAAAAATTAAAAAAACTAAAATGGGCAAAACTCACTGAAGGTCATAGAATAGTGGTTTCCATAAGAGGTGGGTGATGATGGGCAGAGGGCACAGAAACTTTCTGGGGGGTCTGGAGATATGTATATTTGGATCTGGGTAGTACTTACACAGGTGTGCCTATATGTAAAAATTCATCAACCAGCACCTTAATCAGTGCATTTTATTGTAACTATATTATACCTTAGTTTGAAAAAAGAGTCTAACCTCTCTCAGACCAACATCTCCAGTTTTCTCTAGGCCGGTTTTGTGCATGAACCCATTTTCGCATCATGATTTTCCTCCCTAGTGCCTTCATCTTGGAAGAGTACAAATTCTTTTTTTTATAGAGAGAGAAAGAGGAAGGGAGGAGAGAAAGAAACACAGAGAGAAACGTTTATTGTTGTTGTTCCTATTCATGCATTCACTGGTTGCTTCTTTTTTTTTTATATTTTATTGATTTTTTACAGAGAGGAAGGGTGAGGGATAGAGAGCTAGAAACATTGACGAGAGAGAAACATCAATCAGCTGCCTCCTGCACACTCCCCACTGGGTATGTGCCTGCAACCAAGGTACATGCCCTTGACCGGAATCGAACCTGGGACCCTTGAGTCCGCAGGCCAACGCTCTATCCACTAAGCCAAACCGGTTAGGGCAACTGGAGCTACAAGGCCTGTGCCCTGACCAGAGATCAAACCCACAACAACCTTGGTGTATCAGGACGACACTCTAACCAACTGAGCTACAAGGCCTGCTGAGTACAAATTTTTAAGGGGTGTGTTATTGCTGGAGTGTCCCCATCATCTACGGAGATGATGTCCTGTGTCCTCTTCACCTGCTGTCCTCTCCTGCCTAAATGAGTTTCCTGTGCTGGAGGAGCCCCCTGCCACTCATTCCTGAGCCTTTGCTCTTCTCTGTCTAGACTCCCTCCCAAATGATCCTATTGAATCCATTGGCTTTAAATATCACACAGTACTGATGATTCCCACGTACATAACTCCAGCCCAGTCCTCCTCCCATATACATGAGTCTGGTCTCAGTAATCCAATTGTTTCCCCTGGGGACATCACAGGTTGTAAGTCTCTGTCCTAGACTGTCCCCCTCCTGAACTCTCCTCCATCCATCCCCTGAATGGAGAGGTCCCTCATTTACCTGGCTGCCCAAGCTCCCACCTTGATTCCTTCCTTTCCTTTATCTCCATATATAGTCCATTAGCAAGCCCTTTATGTTTATTTTCACAGGGTACTTTGACTCTGCCCTTTGCCTCCATTTCCACTGCTCTTACCCTAGGCCAATCCAATGTTTTCCACCTGAATTATGTAACTCTTCCTGTGCTATTTGCTTTACCCTTGGCCCCTCCAATCCATTGGGGACATCACAGGTTGAAGTCCACAGGGGAGTGGAGTGATCCTCTTACGACTTCCTATCATAATGAGGACTGCTCTATCTGGTCCTCTCATGACCTTTTCTTCAATCTCATCTCATATTATTTTCCCACTTTCCAATGACACCAACTGTTTTTCAGTTTCTCAAATGTGACATATTCTTTCCTGCCTCAGGACTTTTGTACTTGCAGTTTCCTCTTTTTCGAATGATCTTTTCCCAGCTCCCTTAATAACTGCTTCTTCAAGTCTCAGCAATGGTGTTCCCTCTTAGTCCTTCTTTACCACCTTACCTGAGATGCCTGCCCCCCAGATCAGTCAGCCCCTTTTATTTTTCCTTTTTAGCACTTACAGCTGTGTGAATTCAACAGTCACCCCAAGATATGCTCCTATAGTATGCAGATTGTTTGAGCTAAAGGCAACTTTAGCTGAAGATTCCACTCCCTGGCTCTCCCTTAACTACCTAGAAGAACTTGAATTAGGGACCTTGTCCATAATAAGAGATTATCAGAAATAACTTCTTTTGACCTATCTATAGGAAAGAACAAACTTTTATTTACTAAGCATTTGCTCCTCTTATCACCCTGCAATGATCCTTTGAAGCCCCCAAGGTACCAAGATACCTCACCTCACCCCTAGCTCAGGATGTCTTAATACCCACGTTCCATTTTTATTTCTGAAGCTCTCTTGCATATGGGATCTCTGACTCTCTCATGTAAGCAGGGTTCCCATATATATGTATGTATTAAAATTGTTTATTTTCTCTTGCTAATCTGTCTCAATTCTATTTGATTATTAGACCAGCCAGATAATCCTTGAGGGTATAGAAAATTTTGTTCTCCCCAAAACCACAAATATAATTATTATTTTTAAAAATATGTTTTCCCTAGCCAGTTTGGTTCAGTGGATAGAGCGTCGGCCTGCAGACTAAAGGGTCCTGGGTTCGATTCCGGTCAGGGGCACATGCCTGGGTTGTGGGCTCGATCCCCAATAGGGGGCGTGCAGGAGGCAGCCAGTCAATGATTCTCTCTCAACATTGATGCTTCTATCTCTCTATCCCTCTCCCTTTCTCTCTCTCTAAAAATCAATAAACATATTTTTAATATATTTTTATTGATATCAGAGAGGAAGGGAGAGAGAGATAGAAACATGAATGATGAGAGAGAATCATTGATTGACTGCCTCCTGCATGCCCCCACCAGGGATCGAGCCCGCAACCCCACACATGTGCCCTGACTGGGAATCGAACTGTGACTTCTTGGTTCCTCAAGAATGTTGACACTCAACCACTGAGCCACGCCACCTGGGATATAATTATTTTTTACTTGTTTATTCACTAGATGCCATTTTATGTCTTACAACACAGGCCCACTGAGCACTTGGAGCCCAGTCAAATACTGGGGGATACAATTATTTGTCTTTTGTTCCCCCATACTTACTAGTATGCCAGCTCTATGAGGGCAGGTGAGGTGAATTTTTTACCCACATTTTGTCATTGGCGTCTAGACCTGTGCCTGCCAGGTAGCATGTGACCAGTAAAGAGTGGCTGTGCTAATATCAGAAGAATGAATGGTGCAGCCAACAATCTGGGCTCAAAGATCTGAATTTCAAGTGACCTTACATAATCGGAGATCTTATCAAAAACAAAGAGAATGAAATTTAATGCAGACAGAGTACAAACATAGTCTAGGGCAGTGGTCGGCAAACTCATTAGTCAACAGAGCCAAATATCAACAGTACGATTGAAATTTCTTTTGAGAGCCAAATTTTTTAAACTTAAACTATATAGGTAGGTACATTGTTATTAACTTAATTAGGGTACTCCTAAGGCTTAGGAAGAGCCACACTCAAGGGGCCAAAGACCCGCATGTGGCTCACGAGCCACAGTTTGCCGACCACGGCTTTAGCCTAACCAATGGTGCAGCTTTAAGCCCCAGCTATTTGGCCATGTAAGCAGTAAAAGTAAAATGTGTTTTGTCTTGTCAATGACTGGCTTTTAGCTCCATTAAAACTACAGAAAATAGAGAGCCAAGATGCAATGTAGGTAAACACAGTACTCACCACCTCCCACAACCACATCAAAATTGCAACTAAAATACAGAACAACCATCATTCTGAAGCTCCTGCAATCTGGCTGAATGGAAATCCTACCGCTAGAGAAAAAATCACATTGAGATTGGTAGGAGGGGTGGAGGCGCTGAACAGGCTGGTCCGACAGCCATGTGTGGTGTTTTTTTTTTTAAATAAGGAGGAATATCTCAGCTGTGTGTGTGTGGGGAGGGAGGAGGGGGGTCCAAGCCCCACACCATACCTTCATCCCAGGGTTGCAGAGCTAGGAAGAGAACTTTGGGCTATAAAAATCAGCGGGGATTTTGGCTGAGTGACATGGAGGCTGCTGAAGACCCAGGCAGTGTGGGCTCCCTTCCACTCTCCTGTCCTCTCTGAAATCAATAAGAATATATAATTTTTTTAAAAAAAAGAAAAGAAAAGAAAAGAAAGAGCCATACCTGGGTTGCAGGTTCAATCCCCAGCCCTAGTTGAGGCACCTGTGGGAAACAACCAATCAATGTGATCACATCGATGTTTCCCTCCCTCCCCTCCACTCTCTCTAAAAATCAATGGGAAAAAATATATCCTCAGGTGAGGATTAACAACAACAAAAATTAAACCTTCACATCCTGCAGTATATACATGCATCTGCATTTCCTAAAGTGCACATTCCTGGAGACAGTAACTCGGACCAGTTCACCTCCCTGGGCCTAATTTTCTGTCTCAGGGCCCATTGTAGACCGGGGCTTTATCCCACTGCTGGAGATGGACCATGTCATCTAAAACAGGGAGCATGCAATTTATTAAATATAAATTTGTTCACTGGATTTTTTTCTAAGTCTAGTTGTTGCTTTTACCTAATAAATTTTTTTTTAGTATACGTACAGAAACATGCACATATCGTAAGTGTGCAGATTAATGAAATCTCATAAAATGAATATGCCCACATGCCTGAACAAGGCATAGACCATGACCAGCTCCCCAGAAGACCCCATGGGCCTC
>NW_005367209.1:5436330-5440890 GCF_000412655.1 Myotis brandtii
TTGAATTTTACAGTCGGGATTAGTTTCGCCTCTTTTCTACTTTGTATAGTTACTGATACAGTTTTGTGTTATTTTTCTCCAAAGACTAAGCATGTCCATGAGGTTCTAGGTTCAAATGACTTCTTTATTAAATAAAGCCCCATTAAAAATTTTTTTTATTGCTTTCAGAGAGGAAGGGAGAAAGAGAAAGAGAGAGAGAGAGAAACATCAATGATGAGAGAGAATCATTGATCGGCTGCCTCCTGCACACCCCCACCAGGGATCAAGTCAGCAACCCGAGTATGTGCCCTTGACCAGAATTGAACCCAAGACCTTTTAGTCTGCAGGCCAATGCTCTATCCACTGAGCCAAACCAGCTAGGGTTAAAGCCCCATTTTTTTATTGTGACATTTGAGGCCTTTTGTGTTTTGTCTGTAACCTATATTTCTGCCTTGGCTTCCAATTTTTCAGGAATTTGGGGGTTAATTCCTTCTCATCTCATCTTCCACCTATGGTCAGTCCATGTTGGTTCAGTCCAATAGCTGAAATCATTGAATTCTTACTGAGCATCTACTATGTCGCAGGCACTACATGAAGAGCACATCAATCAAGATCTCTGCCCTGGAGGAGCTGACAATTAGTGAGGCAGGAGAGTGAGACAGAGAAACAAATATTTTCAAGATAATTTCATTCTAAATGCTAGGAAGTACCCAAATACACTCATACCAGCCTAAGGGCTCAGGGGAGGTTTCCAGGAGAGGCCAAGAGACTTAAAGGATGAGTAAGAATGAGCCAGAGGAAAGGTTAAGGTGAAGGGCTTTTGAGAGGAATGGACACAGCCACACTTCCCCTGTCCCCAACACCTGTGTTTGAAGGGGGGAGGGGAAAGGGGAGTGTGAGAAGGAGACAGAAAAACAGGGTCAGAGAAGTAGAAGAACCAGTAGGAAATGCAGCCACAAAACCAAGGGAGAAGCTTTTCCTGGAAATGCAGTGTCAACTGTGCCAAATGCCTCCAGAAAGTTCCAGTAAGATACTGCAGAAAAGATCCTCTGGACTGTGCAAAAGGCTAATTTACCTGGTGGTTTCCGAGAAAAACAGGGACAGAAACCAGATGGCCTGTTTTGGTATCAGCTAAGGATGGTTTTTACAGGTGAACATTTGCAATCAATTTGATAGTAGGAGACACTAACTGATTTTTGAGCAAAATCTTATTCCCTTCCCAATTCCATTATTATTATTTTTTTAGTGGCCTATATTGCAAAAAGATTAAACTCAATTATTATTATGACTAGTGGCCCAATGCACGGATTCATGCACATTGAAAGGAAGTTAATTAGAAGAAAGATTCATGTGGTAATTACGTTACTGCAAAAATTACATGTCAAAATAATATATATATATATATGCCTAAGTGACTGTTATGATCAAACGATCAGAATGACCGGTTGACCGGTCCCTCTGCCACTCACTGACCACCAGGGAGCAGACGCTAAATGCAGGAGCTGCCCCTTGGTGGTCAGTGCGCTCCCACAGCCAACCTCCTGCAGCCCCTCCCCCTGCCAAACAGCCCCCCTGATAGGTCCTGATTGGGGGGCTGGCTGGGCAACCTCCAGGGTCCCTCCCCCCGGCTGGTCAGCCCCTGATAGGCCTTGATCACCAGCCAGGCCGAGAGACCCCACCCGTGCATTAATTCGTG
Source organism: Myotis brandtii (assembly GCF_000412655.1). NCBI lineage: Eukaryota > Metazoa > Chordata > Mammalia > Chiroptera > Vespertilionidae > Myotis > Myotis brandtii. The sequence continues at coordinate 5,438,006 of NW_005367209.1, forward strand.
CATCAGCTCTTCAGAGATGAAAGAAAATTAGTAAAATGTATATGAAAATAATATATAAATTGATTAATAAATAAACAATAACAAATGACATAAAAACAACAGACATGATATAAAAATAACAAAAACATGATATAAAAACAACATTGATAAAAACAATGATTGATAAATTGATTAATAAATAAACAACAACAACATGATAGAACAACAACAAAGACATGATATAAAATCAACAAAAATATGATATAAAAACAATAAAAACATGATATAAAAACAACATTGATAAAAACAATGACTGATAAATTGATTAAATAATAGTTGGTCTTCAGATACATTCTGACATCATGTGTGATTGGCGCCAGCAAGAGCTTTATATGTATCGTGCATGCACATGTCAACGTTTATTTTTAAATTGCCAGTGTACATCATATGTACCGGCTGGTAGGTCAGTTGGAGGTCGGACAGACGTATGGTCGGTCACTTAGCCTTTTGTATATATAAGATATTTTGAATTTCATCAATAAAAATTTGTAGAAATTTGTTTTCTCTAATTATATACTAGTAAGTATCTATATAATGTCCTTGATTTTGCATCCTGGCCCATAAAGCCTAAAATATTCACTATCTGGCTCTTTACAAAAATAGTTTGCCAACCTCAGCTCTAGACTCCAGAGAGATACTGGACATAAATATTGTAAAGAAAAGCACTGTATGAAGATGGAATAGTTCCAAGCTACAATTACCTTTCAATAATAACACAGCCTGGAAATGACAGAACTTTCAATCAAATTATCCAGGTCACGAAAAGATCTTGATATATTCTGCTGATTTAGTTTAGAGAAGTCAAGGGGGGAGGGAAAAACCCTATTTGTGTCAGCTGTAATAGGAAAGGGAAATGAGTAGAATATAAAAGGAAAAGAATAGGAAAATCTTCATGTATTTTTTGAATTGGTGATGATGATAAAATAATTATATAAAATAAGGACACTGATGGAACACTTACACAGTCAAGCACTGAATAAGCACTTTTTATAGACATGATCTCATTGAAGCATTACGACCTTGCAGGCAAGGTTGCAGCCAGGGTCATCCCCTGACACCAACTCCAGTCCACCAGCAGAAAAAAGTAATATTTTGTCCAGAAAAGAGAAATTGCTGGAGACTAGCTGAAGGGAAATGTCCTGCGAAATAGCCCATGCTCTGCTTCTTTTTTTTCACCAGGTTATTGTATAGACTGGGAGGCTCTGAAGGCTTTAGAGAAGGGGTGTGAGGTGGTCAGTTCTGTGTTTGGGGAAGATAGCAAGAATGGCTTTGGGAGATAATTCTTGAGTCCAAGAGGCCAGAGAGAAGCTTTTTCAGCAATTCAAGGAAAGCGAGTAAGAGTCTGGGGTAATGAATGCTGAGAGGAGAATTTCAGACACACTTCCCTGTTCCAATTGGTCACAGGTGACAGACTGATTGGTCATCGGGGCTGAGACAGGCAGTCAAAGTCGGCTTCAAAGTTTCTGGTGGCAAAATGAGAAAAACCCAGATAAGAAACAAGTTTGTGGGAGGAGAATAATGAGTTGAGTAGTGGGGAGGTTGTATTGAAAATTCTTGGCAACTATCCCGAGGAGTTTGTCTAGGGAACAATGGAAATGTGTATCTGGAAGTTCAGGGAGAGATTTGGGGACCAGGTGGAGATGGTTGACCTTCAGAGGCGGTTTGAGGAGAGAGCAGGGGAAAAGACGGAAAGAAATGAGAGAAGGAAAGCTAACACTTCTAGAGGTGAGCATGGGCAGCTCATACATCACTGACAGGAAAGTGGGGGAAATGTAGGAAGGACAGTAAGCAAGACCAAGTGATATCACTAGGAAAGAGTTTCAAGCAGGAGGGCAAAGTCAGTGGAATGTTACAGAGCCATCCAAGAAAAAAAGGACCTTAAACAGGCAATTGGATTTGGCAGTTAGAAGGTCACTGTTGACGTCTGAGAAAGCAGGGAGAAATGGAGATCAGGGGGAAGGAAGAGGCATGAAGGCCAAAGGCTGGGAGCTGGGGCAGTGGAATTTTTTAGGATAGTTCTAAAAAGAACTAATGCCTATGGAGGGGGAAGGAGACACTGAAGATGCAACAGTTCGCTCCCAACTTCTGCTCCAGAAGATGTCAACATCCCTGGCCGGGCAGAACACATAATACTCCAAAAATAAAAAAATAAAAGTAAAATAAAAAAAAGGTTGTCGGAAAACGCTCTTGCTGCTATTAGCAGGATGTGGGGATGTTACATGCTGTACAGGGCAGTGTGAATTTTTTCTCTAGGTGCCAGTCATAGAATCTTCATCTCTTCTACTTCTCATTTTCAATGGGGATCAAAACACCTGGCCTTCCAGTGTGTGCTGAATTTTACAAGCCAACTGACATATTTTAATAATACATGTTATTAGAGACCACACCTATAAAGTTTCCACAGTTGCTGGTTCTCTCTCTCTCTCTCTCTCTCTCTCACCCACTGATATGTGTGATACCTATAACATGGAGTCCCCCAGACTGTAAAACTGGTAGAGGGCCCCGATGAAAAAATCTGCCCCCCCCCCCCCACGTGATATCAGCCACCGTCCACACTTCTTCAGCTCTCTCAAGAGTTGCCTGGGAACTGGTCAGTTATCATTGGGTTGTAATAGCAACCACACAGTGGTTTCAAGATGGAAGTGCTATGAGCGTGCTAATTGTTTTTGGGGTGTGGGGGCGGCGCTCTGTATTCAGAGGGTGGCTCGCTAAGTGCGATCCCCGAGAGCCGCAGCATCTGCGTCACCTGCGAACTTGTCGGAAACGCTCATTTCGGAGCCTCACTCCAGACTTCCGGCCGCAGCAGCCCCGCGGCGGGGTCCGGCCGTCTGCCTCCCAGGGAGAAG
>NW_005367209.1:5441246-5441565 GCF_000412655.1 Myotis brandtii
TGGACCCCCCACCTCCCTGCAGCCTTTCCGCTCGGCGGCCCTCGCCCGGCGGCATCACCCCGGGCATTTTTAGAAACGCAGCTGCCCGGGCGGCACCTACACCCGCTGAGTCAGAACCGCACTGAAGCACGAACCCCAGGACTTTGGAGCCGGGGACCCCCGGTCTTCACGATCCTGTGATGTAACGGGGAGCTCTCCGCCCGCAAGGAGAAACCTGCTGGCCCGACTGCAGAAAAGGTGCCATCGCCTGACAACCCCCCACCCGCTCAGCCCAATGCCCCGCGGCTGCTCGATTAGCCTCCCCGCGCGCCGACCCCGC
>NW_005367209.1:5442615-5450726 GCF_000412655.1 Myotis brandtii
GTGCCGCCTGTTCCATTTTTGCTTTCTTGTCTCCTACAAAGGCTGCGCCAAGTAATTTTAGAAGCAGCTGCTCCGACCCCAGGCCCTTCCCTCTGGGCTGTCCCACCCTGGGGTCGCGGGTTCCCCTGGTTGCCACCATGCTGCAAAGAGAAACTGACATTTTTGAGTGTGACCACTTTAAGGGTGCAGAATTTCCTCCTCCCTTTGACTTTCTGTGTCCCCTCGGATGGGTAGCTGTCAGGAACTGGGCCTGCAGGCTGGGGGTTTGAAGCATGACTGATGGGAAATTCGTGATGATCAGGGCAAAGGGTAAATGAGGGCAACTGCAGGTGGAAGAAAGGCACTCAAGGGATTTCCCGGGCGTTAGCAGTAGCTGCTACTTTTACTCTGGGAGCCGGGAGGGGGAAGATGCTGTCCCTGCTGACATTGGAGTCATCCGTGTGCAGAGAAGGCCGGGGATGTGGGACGGGGAGTCCCGAGTCGGTCGGTTTTGAGCTGTCATTAGTTGGCCATGTGACCTCCCTCCGCCAGCTTCTTCCTCTTTAAAGCCACAGGCTAGAACCTGGGGCATCTGGAGCATTTAAATTATGTTTTTGCATTTGAATGCTGTTAGGCAGGGGGCCTCACCATTTCCCGTTGTTGTCTACGCCAGCCCTCCACCTTCTCACTTGACTTTGTCCTCCTATAGCCCCTGAAGGTGTTTTGATTCTGGTGGGATTTATAAAGGGCCTTTTCAGCTCAAAAAATTCTGTGCTGGGTTATTGTAGCCTCTGTCAGGAGATTCTGGTGGGACTTATAAAGGGCCTTTCAGCTCAAAAATTCTGTGCTGGGTTATTGTAGCCTCTGTCAGGATCACTTGTGAACCTATCACTCCTGGCCTCTTTTCACTCATCTGAAATTTAATAGCTTTTGGGCACCGACCTTTTAAAAGGCCAGCGGTGGGCATGCACAGTGTAAGCCCTCATGGCACACCTGCTAGATAAAAGGATGTGTCCATCACCTGTTTCGCCTGCCGGCCTGAGCACGAGCTCTCTGCATTTTAGACTATTTCCTTTGCTAAAATGGCTTCTATCTTTGAATACCAGGGCATTTTTCTTTTGGCTGCTTTGCTTGGAATGGGAAGTGATTTTTTTTTTTTTAAACTAGCTATTTCAATAACTTTTCATATTGGCAGTCTTTTTTTATTTCAGATGGTTCAATGGCAGTTTTGTTTTCTGACTGTGACCCAGGTAATTACGCTGAGGTTTAATGTCTGTTAAGGTGTTTCAAAGATGCTCATGAAAGTCCCTGGCTGGAATACGGGAGAGGGTTTTGACAGGGTTTATGCTACCCTCCCTATGCTGTTTGTGTAGCAAAGGCTAGTGGACTTAGCATTGTTACCAGAAGGGGGACCTGGCCCTGAGCAGGTCTGCCTAGGGCAGTAGCATGTGGTTTCTTGACTTTGTGCAGGAAAGATTTCACCACACAACTCCAGGTGATTTTTAGAGGACGTTTATTAAAGCTGGGGACAGTGACACAAGGAAGGGCCTAGGACAGAAGAAGCAACAGGAGAGAGACTAGGCAGGGAAATGAGCCTAAGCTGGCCTACTTTGGCTAAGAAGTCAGAAAAAAAGGGGCCTTGGGGATAGGGGGTTAGCTGCTGCAGCCTACTGCTCCCTGGTTGCAAGCCTCAAAGGGGACCCTTAGAGTTTGGGAGATGCATGCCTGTGGGGGGAAGAGAAAGGCTCCTGCATGCTCCTGGGAGGAAGTGCGAGCCTTAGGACCTTCCCTTGGGATCTTCCTTTTGAGGTTTTTGTTTTAAATATATTTTTTTATTGATTTCAGAGAAGGAAGAGGGAGAGAGATAGAAACATCAATGATGAGAGAATCATTGATTGGCTACCTCCTGCATGCCCCACACTGGAGATTGAGCCAGCAATCTGGGCATGTGCCCAGACCGGGAATCGAACTATGACCTCCAGGTTCATAGGTAGATGCTCAACTAGTGCACCACACTGGCCGGGCCTTTTTGAGGGTTTTTAAAGACTGGGCATTTAGGGGAGGATCTAAATAGAATATTCATCAGTTTTATGCTGATGTGGCAAAATGAGGTTTATTCCCTTAACTTCACCTGTCCTTCGATTTCTGCTCATCTATCTCCTGAATAGGGTGATTTAAAGCTATTTACTCTCTGGTTGTGGAGAGGTGTAAACCTTTTACTCTTAAATGTCCTTGGTTACAGAAGAAAGGATTTTGCGATTTACTAGATGGCTGTAAACTGCTTGGCCATTTAACTATCCATCTCAGTTTCCCTGTTCCCACTTGTCCTGGCTTACTAGCCTGTCTCAGCATTGCAGAAATGAATTAGATGGCCCAGGAGTGAGCTCATGTGTAAGGAGTAAGCTCCATCAATCCATAACGCTAATTTGGTGCCAGGTGCTGTTGATCAAATCATTGTTGATAAAATTCAATCTTTTGCCCTCAAGGAACCTAAGGTCTAGTAACTAGACTCTAGTTTGTTGGATTTTGGAAATCCTGAGTTGGCTATTGTCAACTTCTTCAGGATCTCTAAAGACAAACCTGAGATCCATTTAGGGACTGATTTCTGGCACCACTGGTACCTTAAGGAATTTTCCCATTTTGGTTAAGGGAATTAAAAATCAGCAGTTATAATTTGCAGTTATATAGTGCTTTTTAAAAACGTATTTTTTAAAAAAATTCTCTTAGGCTTTAAAAATTTAAACATTTTACAGTTCTTCCATGACCTGTTTCCAGGCCTTGCTTATAAAGCTCCCAACACACTAATCTCAAAGCCGGATAACCTCATTAATTCATTTTCACTCCCTGCTGTTCTTCCAGTTATTCTCTCTCCTCAGAGGGCCCCCATGTCTGGGCTTTCTTTTATCCTTTTGCTGGGGAACATTGCTGCTCCAGGTTAAGCTGTGCATTACTGCCACGGGTTTTCTACAAGCCCTTTGTGTGCTTATGGCACTTCATTTTCTCCCTGGCTTTGCTATTAGTAGCCTGTTATTTATCACAGGTTCTAGATTGTTGGCTCTCCAATAATTGAGGTCTGCTTGCAGCTTATACTTTTCATAGGCCTTTCACACATTTAATGCATTTATTGAGAGACTGCTGTGTGACTGGCAATGTTTTGAGTACTCTGGATGCTGCATGGAGATTCCCTGCCCACATGGAGCCCACACACTGGTGGGGAGGAAGACAATGAGACTATGTGCCCTGAAATAGAATCTGTCAGGATTGGGGGTATTGAGTAGTATTGGGGTGGGAGCTGAACTTTTAGGGTAGACCGGGAAGGCCTGAGTCATCCTTGAGTGAAAATGTGGAGGAAGTGCGTCATCGTTGGAGGAAGAGCATATCCAGTGAGGAAGACAGCAACTACAAAGGCCCTGAGGCAGGAGGAAGACAGTATTTAGTTTTGAGGTCAGAGAGACAATGGGAGTGGGATCATGTAAGGCCACATGGAACATGCAAAGGCCTGTGGATTTTACTTTGTTTGAAAGGGAAGTGGGGGCCATTAGAGAGTTTTGAGTAGAGGAGCGATGTGGACTGACTTAGCTTTTAACAGGACATGCTGATTGTTGCTGTGTAAGAATAGACTGAAGACAGGGAGGGCTGTTCTAGGAGGTGGGAATGGCACCAGGTGTCTGACCCATGGGGTCAGACCAAACCTGGGGTCAGCAACCTCGGTACTTGAATTCTGGCTAGGAAAGAATTCAGAGTCAAGACCCAAACTGTAAGAGAACATTTATTTGGTAAATCTGAGGTAGAAGAAGTAATTGCTAAAATAAATGGGCTTAGGAACTGAGTGATTGAGGTAAAGGAAGCGCCCTTAGAGCTTGGGAGTGAAGAAGCTAACGGTGGCTTGCCTGAGGTAGGGAGACGGAAGGAAAAGGCACGAGCATGCATCTGTGAGGGAGAGCCCTCTAGGTCAGTGGTCTCAACCTTCCTAATGCTGCGACCCTTTAATACAGTTCCTCATGTTGTGGTGACCCCCAATTTCATTGTTACAAATTGAACATAATTAAAGCATAGTGATGAATCACAAAAACAATATGTAATTATATATGTGCTTTCTGATGGTCTTAGGCAATCCCTGTGAAAGGGTCGTTCGACGCCCCCCAAAGGTTGAGAACCGCTGCTCTAGGTCTTCCTACCTAAGGCTTATAGGGGTGGAGATTTTAGAGGCGGTGCCAGGGGAAGATCTCAATAGAACATTCAGCAGTTTTCCAGGTGTGTCCTTTCTGGGTTGTCATCTCCATGGATTGATTGGTCGGTGCCAGGAGAGTCATTATTCAGTGCATCTGGTCCTGATGTCAGCCCTGACTGCTTTTGTTGCTTATCTGGTCTTGGAGCTGAAATGCAACAGATACATAGATGTTATCTCTAGGGAGGGCAGGTTGGGGGTCGGGGCCTCCTGTAAAATTGTACAATTGATTTCTAGGCACGTGGGGCTTTCCACCCTACCCTGCCTTCCTTATCTGCCCTTCATCCTTGCTCTGCTCATGTCTAATTGCCTGCAACACAGCTACTGCAGGGCTGAGGGTGGTGAGTCAGATCCGGGAGATTGGGGATTGGGGATGGGAGGTAGTGAGAAGTAATCTGCTTCTGAGGTGGGTCTGAGGAGATTGCTGATGGACCAGATGTAGGGAGTGAGAAAGAGAGTTGAGGGCAATACCAGAGTTTCTTACCTGAGCACCTAGCACTCAGATGCTCATGGAGCAGATTTATTTATTTATTTATTTATTTATTTATTTATTTCAGAGAGGGAGGGAGGGAGGACAGGAGAAAGGGAGAGAGAGACACCAATTTGCTGTTCCACCCACTTAGGCATTCATTGGTTGATTCTTGTATGTGTCCTGACTGGGGATTGAAACCATAACTGTGATATATTGGGACGACGCTCTGACTAACTGAGCTTCCTGGCCAGGGCCATGGAGCAGTTTTAGGGCATGTAAGTTGTCATGCCAATCTGTCACACCCAAATACAAGTGGTAAAAGGGGGGGCGGATGTGTTGGGGAGGTCCTTTTCCATGGAAATGTAAGTCTTCTTGGGAAGGTCTTATTGCATTTTGTCTTAATTTTTGCTCCTGACCTTAGGTAATTCCTTGACTTTAGGTTTAAAGTGTGGCCTCTGAGTCCCTCTATAAAAATTTACTCCACGGAGAGTTCTTTCTACTCATTTACTCATTAACCATTTCTTGTACTATTTAGTGGTGTTACATGTTATGTAGGCCTAGAATCGAAAGATGGCAGAAAAAGCAAAAATCTGGATTTATTAAAAATGACCCTTGACAAGTCCCTAAATCCCAGGAAGTGTGGTAGACATGATTTGCAAATATACTCTATAAAGAAATATCTAAGTATTCAGGTATAATGAATGCAGTAGTAAACAGTGTATAATTTCAGAGGATCCTAATTAGGACTTAAATCAAGTGTTCTCACTGCCATGAACATTTCAGAGACGGTGTAGCTCACCGTCTCTTCCTATTTGCCATCATTTTGACTCAAAATTTTCCTTATTCATTGTTTCCTCTCTGCAGTCTCAGTGAGTTCTTCAGTTTCCTCCTTCAGTGGGGAAGAACCTCCGATTGCCTGGCTGCCCCAAACCATGGCTTTCTCTGATCGGTGATCAGGAAAACCTTCTTCATTCATGGTCTCTTTCCATAGTGTCTCCCAAAGCAGCTGATCCCTCAGGCTTTCTTGTTTCAGTTGTCCTGGGGCATCTCAATAAGCGCCTAGTAGAGGCTCATCCAACTAGAAGGCCACCTCTTTCATATGTATGTGAATCTTACAGAGTTGAATCGCCACATCTTCTAAGTTGAATATGAGAGCAGTTTAAAAGATGTACTTTTTCTCCCTAGGAGCCTCTTCAAGCAAGAGAGGGGACCCAAGAAAGACTAGACAACCCTATATGATAGGGCCAGTGCAGTAATGATGGTGCCAATGGGTATCAGCTATGTCCTGGGCACTTGAGGTCATCATTGTTTTTGTCCTAACAGTTGTCAGGCAAGGTGGTTCTGGTCTGCATTTTATCAGGGAAGGAACAGAACTTGGTTAACTTCTCTAAGTTAACTCCTGGGTCTTGAATTCTGCTCTTAATGCTCCAGTAATCCATGGCGCCCTCAATGATAGAATGCTATTCCCAGGTCTTGTCTGGGTTTTTAAATTCCTATTGGCATGCAAGGGCAGAGAAGCTAGCATTAATCAGGTGGGTGCCAGGTGCTTTGCTGGCACTTGCTGTGTCACTGAAGTTGTTTAATCACAGCAGTTCTGTGGAGTAGTTATTACTATTCCCAATTGACAGCCGAGGGTGCTGAAATTAGGTGGGAGAACAACCCCTTGCCCAAGGTTATAGTGCTGCAAGTGGCAGAATCAGAATTTGACTCCAGGCTGGTCGGATTGTCAAGCTCCAAATTAGACTTTAATCATGCTGTCTGTGCCTTTATGTTCCAGGATGCTTTTCTTTTTCTTTCATTTTTTAAAAATAATTCTTTGTTGTTGAAAGTATTACATATATCGCCCTCCCCCCGCTTCTCCGCCACCCCCAGGATGCTTTTCAAGAACTTGGGACTGAGGGTAGAGGTGGGCTGGGGAAGGTGGCATTCCAGATGGAAGGAGCAGCATGAGCAGAGGTGGAGAGGCATGTGAGGGGTTGACTGTGTCAGGATGCTTGGAGGGAGGCTGAGGATATGGTGAGTGGGAAGGGTGTACAGAGCGTATAGTTCCTTTGACACCATATTGTGGGGCTTGAATTTTGTCTGGAAGGCCCCGGAGACCTTTCTCGAAGGGCGTGTGACCGATGAAGATGTGGGTTGTAGAAAACTCTCTGGAACAGCTTGGAGGGTACATTGGGAGGAGACTGAGGACCCTTCTCTCCTTCTCCTGTCTTCCTCTTATCCCATCTGTCGTTCATTCCTGGCTACGGTGTTTGCCTCTCTGCACCCTGGCTTGAGTCCTTTGTTCCTCCATTTAGTTCCCCGATTTGTTCCTGGAAGAACCTTCCACAGCCTTCCTCCCCAACACATTCACTTCTTTCACATTGGTCTTTCTTTGAGGTGGCTTTTCCTTGATCAAGCAAACAACCACACCACACCGAGGCCTGCTTTAATTCAGCCTGCCTTAACTTTTTCATTCTGGGCTATCACTTCCCAGGGAGAGGTCTTGGCATAACAACTCCTTGGCTGGTCTTCTCTCCATTTCTGATGGAAAGCACTGCTGGAAACTGGATTTCTCATACATTCCACTGTAGTTGGGGTTTTAGCCTCAAATGCGGTTTGTCTTTCTTGTCCTCTCTGCAGTGCTGGCTCAAATCCTTTGCTCTCTCCAAAGGCAAATCACCTGGCAGGGGGTGCAACCTCTTCTTTGTCTAACAAGATGGATCTCAAAGGAGAGCTTCTTATTCAGAAGGTTTGGGTGGGGCTTGGTAATTTGCAATTCTAACTGTTCCTAGGTGGTGAGGATGCTGCTGGTGAGAAAACCACCAGCATCTGTTTTTGTAAGTCAGGTTTCATTGGGACACAGCCACACCCATTTAAGAGACCATTTGCCCTGCCAGCCTAAAGTAGTTGCTATTTGGCCTTTTATAGAAAAAGCTTGCTGCCAGGGCACGTGGCTCAGTGGTTGAGAGTTGACCTATGAACCAGGAGGTCACAGTTTGATTCCCGGTCAGGGCACATGCCTGGGTTGCAGGCTCGAAGCCCAGTGTTGGGTGTGCAAGAGGCGGCCAGTCAATGATTCTCTCTTATCATTGATGTTTCTATCTCTCTCCCACCCTCTCTGAAATCAGTATTTGTTAAAAATATTTTTTTAAAATTATTTTACAAATATTGTAAAAAATATTGAACAAATTTAAAAATTTGTTAAAAATATATTTTAAACAAATATATTTTTAAAATTTGCATTTTTTGGTTATAAGGTGCAAATATTCTATGCTTTGAATTCAAATCTGTCAGTCTTTTTTTCCCCATGATTATAATATTCACCTATATTGTGTTTACTTTTTTAAAAAAATATATTTTATTGATTTTTTTACAAAGAGGAAGGGAGAGGGATAGAGAGTTAGAAACATCAATGAGAGAGAAACATCGATCAGCTGCCTCCTGCACACC